>NC_048445.1:12637076-12818535 GCF_004353265.1 Vitis riparia
AAGATCTAGAAAATAATGCAAGTTGATGGCTTTTTCCGTTTCCATCCCTCCGCAAGTATGCAACTAAACTTCATGGCCAAGATGACACATCTTCTCACTTAATCGTACACTTGATTCAATATTTGTCACCCCAACAACAGGAAATAAGATGAATCTACAGACAATTCCATGAATTCTTTGTCCAAAGGAAAATAATATGCATCACACTTGACATTAAGAATGTCTTGATCCATTCCTTAGTGTTTTGATTTCCACCAAAAAGAATTATATTCATAGAGAGAAATTTTATTTTATTTTTTTGATAAGTTTCATAGAGAGAAATATTGTGTTTAACTACTTACTGGCATGCCAATGTAAACTATTCTCCCATGGAGAAGCAGGGAAGGCAAGTCCGGTGGAGGCCTCCTTGGCCTGTGCTCATTGTACGAGACAGATCTTTCCACCTAATTTAAACCAAAGGAAAAACAAATAGATAACCAAGAAATGAATATTAAGTAGCTGATTAGTTACAGAAACTCTTATATCCTTTATTTTAAAGACACTAACAAAAGAAAATCAAAATCAGATAAATGTTTGTGTTAGTTCAACTTAGTTGGTATTTCTGCTTCTATGTCCAACCTTCACTTTTGAATGGGAGAACCATAAACATTCTCATCAATCCATTGAATTCAATAAAATTGAAGTGTTAAAAGAACAAAAATCAGCATAACACTCATGAAACACATGTCAAAACACACACACAAAATCCAGGTATCAGTATACGTAAACTGAAATCTAGCACAATTTTTATTTTTATTTTTATTATTATTTATTTATGTAGGCAAAGAGAAAATATATTAATAATGCCCAAAAAGAGGGCACACCAAGGTACACACAAAGTATCCAACATGCATCAAAAGGTGAAATAAGAGGGAGAGGAAACCAAGAAGGGTCTAGCACAAATTGTGGGTATATAAAACACAAAACCAATCCAATTTCTTAGCTACGAAAAAGACACTAATATGCACATATATGTGCTGCATGTTCATGATATTGAAACCCAAAATCAGCCTAATTTGGTAGCAAAACCACAAACTGAATCTCTAAGAAAACACAAATTCTCATTCAGGTGTTGCCACAATTTGAGTTTTGGGTTATAGAAAAACACCAGACCAATCCAACTTGCTAGCAATAACTATAAACTGTTAAGATGTGTGGAGCCTAATTATTATTATGACAATGTTCGCCCTAACATAGATTGATCCTACGCAAAGGCAGCACATAGATTGCATGAAATTTTGTAAAGGTATTTTAAGTTGGGGTATTTTGGGGATTTTACACATGTAATTTGGTTATCCTAATTTTGTTATATTAGGGTAGCCAACTTGGTGAGGTTGGGTATGCTATTGAAAGAGATAGAAAAATGCAAAGAGAAAAACCTAGAGGACAAGGCATTTGCGATTTTTATGTAATATGTCTTTTTCATCATAGTGAAAATCTACGGCAGCTGCAAGTGGATGTAACTCTCACATTAAGAGTGAACCACTATAAATCTCATGTTTTCTTGTACTTTAATTTTTCGTATTCGTTTATTGTCGCTTTCAAAAATAAGATTAGAGTGCTTTAATTCTAACATAAACTATATGCACATAGTCTGATATTTAATAACATATGAAATTATGAATATACAAAATCAACCCAATTTGATAGCAATAAACATGAACTAAATACCTAAACCCACATAAAGGCAAATTCTCATCTGGTCTAGCACCATATGAATTGTGGGCTACAGAATCACACAAAACCAACCCTCTATATCTAAACAAACATACATTCAAATTCTCATCTGGATCTGGCGAAATATGAATTATGGCCTACAGAAAAAATCAAAACCAACCCAAGTTTCTTAGCAACAAAAAAAAACTATATGCAGATGTATGTGTTGTATGTTCATAATATCAAAACCCAAAATCAATCCAAGTAGGTAGCAATAACCACAAATTGAATGTCCAAGAAAACAAATTCCCATACAGGTTTGGCCACGATTTGAATTCTGGGTTATGCCAAAATATTAAACCAACCAATTTATTAGAAACAAATATAAACTACACGAAAACAAAAAATCAACCCACTGGTAACAAAAACTGAGTATCTAAGTCCGCATAGGGGAAAATTCTCATCTGGGTTTGGCAAAATATGGATTACGGGTTATAGAAAAACACAGAATAAAAACATCTAAATGAAAATACGTTCGTTTTCTTAATTCTTCAATTTTTGTGATTGAAATTCACGGGAGAGGGATAAAGGGCGTACCTGGGCGGGCGTGGCCATGAGCTTGGGAGAGTCGAAGAGGTCAAGAAAGGGAAGAGAATCGGAACCCGAAGGGCGCTGAAGAAGCCTCTCGGGGGAAGTCGCAGCCACCGAAGCGAGCTTGGAGAGAAAGGGGTCCTTAGGGTTGATAGGAGGCATTGGGATTTTGGCGGAGCATGTGGGCTTCATGGAGCAGTGGGTCTTGAAGATTGGGCGCGTTGCGGATGGCGAAGACGAAGACGGAATGGAAGAAGCCATGGGTAGCTGAAGAGAAGCGGCCATGGCTGTGGAAGCTCGTGTGAGAATGGTTCAGAAACTTGTTCAGTGCTCACTGCTCGTGTGGTATAGAGGCGTCCAGAGATAGGGGTGAACCGGAAAACCCGGTTGAGCCGGTATATTGGTCTCACCGGTCCGGTTTGAGTTAACTAAAAAAATAATAATGGGAAAAGGGAATTCAGACTCACTAATTTAAAAAAATATATTAAAAAAAATCAATTTTTTATAAATCAATTTTATCTTATTTTAAAATATTTTAAATATATATATTTTTTGAGATAATTATTTCCTAAAATACTTTTTACTTGATAATATTAAATATAATTATTAAAAAATTAATTAATCATTTTAATTTGATAAAATTACCTTATAAATAAATATATTATAAATTTTTTATTATATAATGTGAAATACAAATCATTTCTTGTTTCTATTTCTAAAACTAAAAAATAATAATAACCTAAGTAAAATACAAGAGTTTATTTTTACATTTATAATTTTATTAATTTTAAGATTATTTTAATTTTTTTATTCTTTCTTTTTGTTTTCTTTTTATCATACATTTTAAGAACCTTTTCTATGTTTAGTCCCAAAACATTTAGAGGAAAAATAAAACGAAAAACATAAAAAGAAAAAAAAATTAATAAATTTTTATTTTTTTTATTTTTTTTTTTTTTTTTCTCAAAAAATACGAAATAAGTTTAAAATTAATAAATTTCTTTTATATATTTTTTAAAAACTTATTTCACTTTTTTTTTCCTTTTATATAAGAAAATCATAAATTTCAAATTAATTTAATTATATATAACTTTCTTTATTATTTTCTATAATAAATCAAATAGGAAAAAATATATAACTTTTTAATATTTTTCTAAAATTAAATATAGCATAAATCTATTTTAATTCTCCTTCACTTTTTTCTTTTATTTTATCTTTCTAATTTATATTTTTAATATTTTCCTTTAGGAATGGAGTTTAGTCATCACTTATTATCATCTATGAACTAAACCTATGAGGATCTCTAAATCCAAATCCATATTAATCTCATCCAGAGGTTGATGAACATAGAATTGATCAATATCCTAGAAGGAGTAATACTTCTTCAATTTTATTTCAACTTCTTATTCCAAGAAACAGCACAAAGTCCAGAATAAAGCTTCAAAATACACCAGGAAAAGTAAATATAAAGTACATATATGAGAAGAAATTAAGGTTATCCTCTCAGGATCATATCATCCACCCATTCACTTATTTGACAAACATAAACCAACCCTTCATTTGGAGGCAGCGGAGGATCCAAACCGGGCTTTGAAGAAGGCACCAAGCTTCTCCCTTGGTGGCACACATTCCTTGAAGACAGCATCCTCAACAAGCCTTTGCTGCCATTTATGCAACCTGGGAAACTTCTCTTTTGGTATGAACTCCACTCCCAGAGCTTCTTGAGCGATTCCAAGCCCAATTATAACCATTGCAGCTGTCACGACCCAAATTCCGGGCAACCCAAAATTTGACCCGTGACCCCAGGTCAAAGGTTTGACCCTAAGGGTTTCTCCTATTCCACGTTGGCAGTCAACCAAAACACTCTGGATTTTTTTTTTTTTTTTTTATCAATCCCACTAGAATTCTCATAAACTATAATATCCCAAAACTACTCAAAACAACAAGATTAAATAAATGTTCATTATAGTCCAAAATAAAAGTTCACCATGAACAACTTAATCAAATAAAGCTTCATAACAAATCCATGAGTCATAATTACTAAAACAAATCCCAAAATCCAAAAAGAAACACAATAACAAAAAATGCCACGCTCCACTAGGCCGCTCCAGGAGCATCCTGAAGTCCTCCCTGCCCCACCGGTGGATCCTCATGAGAGATATCTGCATCTAAAAAGGTATAACAAGGAAGGGGTGAGCATTTCCACATTGCTCAGTAGGGTGCCTAACACCCAAGGGGTTAAAGGGATTACTAAGTTTCAAGGAATACGAAAAGGACACTTCAACACAAAGGAACAATTCAACAGTATCAATCAATCACATAGTGTAATATATAATATTATACACAATCTCATAATATTCAACAATTACATGGATGCACATGAACGTGTGACACACAGTCATACAATGCACTATTGTTTTCGGGCTTTCACCGAAGGATACGCGTCCGCACCCAAATACACTCCCCATTCGGAGTCTTCCCGGGGTAACTTTTGGGTCTTTCACCCTAGGGATCTCTTTCCCTTCTTAATTCGCCCCACACGGCCTTCCACTTCTCATCTCTATTTCATTTTTTTTCCATTTCATACACTTTTCACAATCTTCATAATTTTATTTATTTATTTCACATAACCATGATGCACATGAATGCCATAATTCCAATGTTCCTCAATAATTCAACAATTTCAACATTTCCCAATAATCCAATAAAATAATTTCACACATTAAAGTTTCCGATAATATCTCAACAAATATTCAAAAATTCTCATATCAAAAATCTTGAAATTTTACTACACTTACAAAATTTTTCAACCATTATAATAATTTCTAACATCCAAAATTAACTAACTTTTTACCCTAAAATTTTCGAAAATATTCTAACCAATGCCTAAAAATTCACAAATCATTATATTTGAAATCTAACCCAAATTTTGGAATTTTCCAACCCATCTAATAATTTTTAACATTTCAAAACAATTAATTATCAATCAAAATCAATTTCCCGAAATTCTAAAAATTTCAAACAAATCCCAAATATTCTAGAAAAATTCATACAACATCTATAATTCCTAATTAACTAATAATGACAATATTTACAATTTTTTTCTCAAGGGAAAGACATAAAAATTTAAGTTTTAGGGTTAGGGTCCCCTACCACAAATCTGAGAATCTGGCCGTTAAAAACGAAATCAGCCACCGTAGGCTTGTTCCTCTAATCGAATAGAGTACTTCCTCCGAATTTGGGCCGAAACGGAGATCGTTTGGCCGTCCAAACGGCCGATCAAAGCTCAGCGAGGTGAGATTTGCTACAGTGCCGTCGCCTCCTTTCTCCCAGATCTGTTACTGTTCCCTTTTCCACTTAAGCCCATTTCTTTTCTTTTTAAATCAGCCACTTCTTTTCCTTTTTCAACCCATTTCTCTTCCTTTAATCAGCCCGCTCAAGCCCATTTCTCTTTTAATCAGCCCCTCAAGCCCCCAAGTTCATACCCAATAACTACTACCATTTTCTTTAAAACCTATTTCAACCTATTTCATCCAAGCCCAAATTACTTCATTTTCATTTCATTTTTTTTCCTTTATTTTTATAAAACACACATTTAACATTTTTCTCAATTTTTATTAATATGAATTTAATTTAATTATTATTATTTTATTATTTTAATTCTAATAATTTTAATTAATTAACTTTTCATTTTTGTTTTCGTTTTTCTTTCCGAAATTCCCAATTACTCAATCCTAAGAAATTTCCACCCTAAGGCTGACATGGCATAAAATTTTCAACTCGTTTAATTGACCGACACAATAAAACGAATTCACCAATCCGAAATTGACACGTGTTCTCCAACACTTTTCTTTTTTACTTTTCAACCATCACACACAATAAGACTTTTCAAACTAAAATGCTAACGTGGCATAAAATACCCGGTCATTACATCCTACCCCCCTAAAAGAATTTCGTCCCGAAATTAAACTAGCTTACCTTAAAATTCATAGAAGAGTTGCGGATAGTTTCGTCTCATTTCTTTCTCAGGTTCCCAAGTGGCTTCTTCTATCCCATGGTGTTGCCACCACACTTTGACTGCAGGAATCACCTTGTTCCTGAACCTATGCTCTCCAACTTCCAGAATTCGTAAAGGTTCCTCCACATAAGAAGTATTTTCACTAATCTGAACATCTTGCAAGTCCACTACCCAAGTTGGATCTGGAGTACACTTCTTAGCATTGACACATGGAAAACATCATGCACAAGGGACAACTGTTGAGGCAAAATTAACTTGTATGCCACTGGGCCAACTCTCTTATCAATCTGAAATGGTCCCACAAACCTAGGGGCTAACTTCCCTTTCTTCCCAAATCGAAATATGCCTCTTTGAGGGAACACTTTTACAAATACCCAATCCCCTTCCTCAAACTCCAAGGGCCTTCTCCTTTTGTCTGCATAACTTTTCTGTCTATCTTGGGCAGTCTTAAGTTTTTCCTTGATGAGTTGTATCTTCTCTGTAGTCTCTTGAACAATCTCAGGTCCCAACAAATGACTTTCACCCATCTCTATCCAACACAAGGGCGATCTACAAGGTCTCCCATAGAGTGCTTCATAAGGTGTCATGCCAATACTAGATTGATAACTATTGTTATAAGCAAACTCTGCCAAAGGTAAGTAATCTACCCAATTTCCACCAAAATCCAAAACACAAGCCCCTTAACAGTCTTTTAAGATTTGGATCACTCTCTCTGATTGACCATCTGTCTGAGGGTGAAAAGCGGTGCTAAAATTCAGTTGGGTGCCCAAGCCCTTTGTAAACTTTGCCAAAACTGAGAAGTAAACTTAGGGTCCCTGTCAGACACTATAGATACAGTATCCCATGCAATCTCACAACCTCCTGTATATACAACTTAGCCAAAGAGTTCATGGAATCAATAGTTTTCATGGCTAGAAAATGGGCTGACTTAGTAAGACGGTCCACAATCACCCAAACTCCATTTTTCTTGTTTCTAGTTCTTGGTAACCCTATCACAAAGTCCATAGTGATATTATCCCACTTCCACTCAGGTATAGGTAAAGGTTGCAACAACCCTGCAGGTCTCTGGTGTTCAGCCTTCACTTGCTGACAAATCTGACAATTAGCTACAAACTGAGCAATATCTCTTTTCATCCCACTCCACCAAAACTGTCTCTTTAAGTCTTGATACATCTTGGTATTCCCAGGGTGGATGGTATACTTCGCCCTATGAGCATCTGCTAGCAGTTCATTTCTCAACTCCACATCTTTTGGCACACACAATCTCCCTTTGAACCTCACACTCCCATCTTCATACATAGACCAATTTTCATCTATTTCACTTGCTACCAATTGGGCTTTAACCTTTTCTAAAAACTCATCATGAACTTGGCCTTCCACTATTCTCTGGATAACCATTGGTCTAGCTGATATACTGTATAAGCATGGACCATGCCCTTCCAAACCAAGACATAATTCAAATCCTCAATAACTGCATGCATCTCAACTCTCTCAACTCCAAGCTAGACAACTGGCCAACACTCTTCCTACTCAAGGCATCTGCTACAACATTTGCCTTTCCTGGATGATAATAAAGAGCAAAATCATAATCTTCCAATGTCTCCATCCATCTTCTTTGCCTAGAGTTCAGATCCTTTTGAGTGAAAATATATTTCAAACTCTTGTGATCAGAGTACACCTCAAACTTCTCTCCATACAAATAGTGTCTCCAAGTCTTAAGGGCAAACACCACTGCTGCAAGTTCCAAATCATGTGTTGGATAATTCCGCTCATGTTGCTTTAACTGTCTTAAGGCATAAGCTACCACCTTGCCTTGCTGCATTAGCACACACCCTAACCCCACTGTGGAAGCATCACAGTAAATTGTAAACAACTCTCCACTAATAGGAGTAGTTAACACTGGAGCAGTGGTCAATTTCCGCTTCAACTCCTGGAAAGCATTCTCTCACACTCCTCATTCCAATCAAACTTCACCCCTTTTCTAGTCAACCGAGTCATTGGTGCTGCAATTCTAGAGAAGTCTTCCACAAACCTCCTATAATATCCAGCCAACCCCAAGAAACTTCTAACCTCAAATACATTAGTAGGTCTTTGCCACTCCTGTACAGCTTCTACCTTGGATTGGTCTACTGCTATTCCTGCCTCAGAAACCACATGGCCTAAGAAATTCACTTCAGTAAGCCAAAACTCACTTTTGTCCAACTTCCCATACAACTGATGCCTTCTCAAAGTTCTAAGGGTGGTCACCAAATGCTGCTTATGCTCCTCCAAACTCCTGGAGTAGATCAAGATGTCATCCACAAAGACAATCACAAACTGATCCAAGTAAGCACGAAATACCCTGTTCATTAAATCCATGAAAGCAGCGGGGACATTAGTTAACCCAAAAGGCATGACTAAGAACTCATAATGCCCATATCTCGTTCTAAAAGCGGTTTTAGAAACATCTTCTTCCCTAACCCTCAATTGATGATACCCAGTTCTCAAGTCAATCTTACTAAAATACTTTGCACCCTTCAACTAATCAAACAAGTCATCTATCCTTGGAAGAGGATACTTGTTCTTCACAGTAACTCTATTCAACTTCCTATAGTCAATACATAACCTTAGTGTGCCATCCTTCTTCTTCACAAACAACACTGGGGCTTCCCATGGCGATGTACTTGGATGAATAAAACCCTTACCCAACAATTCATCTAACTGAGTTTTCAATTCTTTCAACTCAAGAGGGGCCATCCTATAAGGGGATACTGAAATAGGATCAGTTCCTGGGTATACTTCAATAGAGAAATCAAACTCTCTATGCGGTGGTAAACCTGGTAACTCATCTGGGAATACATCCTGAAACTTCCTTACCACTGGAATTTCTGTAATGTCCTTCTGGGCTTTCTCCTTACCACGAAGGCAAGCTAGGAAATTTATTGATCCCTTCCTCAACACATACTGATAACACGGATCGGACTGCGAAAAAGGCAAACTAACACACTTTCCTCCAACAAAGCAAACCTCAAATCCCTCTGGCAGACAAAATATTATCCCGCGGCAATGACAATCAATAACCGCTCTATACACTGTCAACCAATCCATTCCCAAGATAACATCATACCCAGTCATATCCAAAATCCTCAAATCCACATTTAGTGCTCTATCTACCAAGGTAATAACACACCCCTTGCATATTTTATCAACTCTAGAGTTCATACCCATAGGGGACTCAATAAGTAACAAATTCTCTACCCTTTCCGATTTCAACCCCAATGCATTAGCACAAGATGCAGAAATGAAAGAATGAGTTGCACCAGTATCAAACAAAACATGCACCCAAGTACTATATACCAAAATCATACCTTCCACCAAGAGGGCGTCCTCCTCTGACTCTGTTGGGGTTAAGGCAAAAACTCTCCCAACTGTCTGCCTTCCCCTACCTCTAGCATTCGACCCCTGAGAAGAGCGGGTCTGACTCGTGGTAGTTGTCCTGGTTCCCTGTGTTGCTGGGGGTAATTGTGGCATCTGATAGTAAGGCAACTGAAACTGAGGGGGCTGGAAAGGCACTACTGACTGTTGCTGAGAACTTCCCTGAGACTGAGGTCGAGCCTGTTGTGTGCTCGCAATGGGCAAGCCCTCCATAAATGGTCTCCTGCTCCACAACCATAACATACTCTATTAGCAGCCGCCCTTTGAGTAATCTGCCCCCCTCCTGCATAGAACGAGGGACGCCTCTCAAACTGCTGAGTCCTCTGCCTCTGCTGTGGCCCCTGGGAACTTTCTTCCATTCTTTGTTTCCCTTTTCTGTCCCCCTTTTGCTCTCGAATTTGGTTGGTTTCGTCAATGTCCTGCTTCACCAACAAAGCCCTCTTAACCAACTCAAAATAATCCCTTATTGCCAGTGGGACTAGTCTGTTCCTAATAGCAGGCCTCAACCCCTGCTAGAACCTCCTAGCCTTTTCTCCTTCCTCACTGATCATCCCCAAAGCAAAATGAGACAACTCTGAGAAACGTGACTCATACTCCAACACCAACATGGTTCCTTGGATGAGGTGCTCAAACTCCATCCTCTTGGCATGCTTAGCCACTTCCCCAAAATACTTGCCTAGGAAGATTCTCTCAAATTCTTCCCAGGTCATAACCTCAGTGTCATACACCCTCTTCATTGATTCCCACCAGAAATCAGCTTTGTCCACAAGCATATATGCTGCCAAACCTACCCTTCTTTCCTCAGGTATGTCCAGTCCCACCAGAATTCTTCTCATCCTCCTCAACCAATGCTTAACTGCTTCAACACTGGGCTCTCCATTAAAAGACGGAGGCTGCATCACCATGAACCTCTTCATTGCTTCCATTTGGCTCATTACTGGCCTCTCAGTGCAGCTCCTCCTATGTGAGTGGCCTGAATCCTCATGGCCCTAGGTACCTCCTGCTCTCCTGGAACCCTGGCCTCTCATCAATTCAACAGTTTCTCTCAACTCTCTTCTTACTTCTCGGAGTTCTTCTCTTACCGTCTCCAACTCCTCATTCCTCTCTGATCTTCCTCCTTTGGTCCTTCCCGCCATTTAAAGTTTAACAAACCCTAATTCAATCACATTACTAAGGTGAGCAAAAATAAATTTCACATATACACACTTAGCAACTTTGACAATTATCAAAACTTTCACTGTCATACACTCACAATACATAATTCAATTAATCATCAACTTGTTAATTAACACATACAAAAATCATAACATTACAACACCCACAAACATTGACCCCAAGGTATTATTGCAACCTTGGCTCTGATACCACGCTGTCACGACCCAAATTCCGGGCGACCCAAAATTTGACCCGTGACCCCAGGTCAAAGGTTTGACCCTAAGGGTTTCTCCTATTCCACGTTGGCAGTCAACCAAAACACTCTGGATTTTTTTTTTTTTTCATACATCCCACTAGAATTCTCATAGACTACAATATCCCAAAACTACTCAAAATAACAAGATTAAATAAATGTTCATTATAGTCCAAACTAAAAGTTCACAATTAATAACTTAATTAAAATAAAGCTTCATAACAAATCCATGAATCATAATTACTAAAACAAATCCCAAAATCTAAAAAGAAACACAATTAACAAAAAAATGCCATGCTCCACTAGGCCGCTCCAAGAGCATCCTGAAGTCCTCCCTGCCCCACCTGTGGATCCTCATGAGAGATATCTGCATCTAAAAAGGTATAACAAGGAAGGGGTGAGCATTTCCACATTGCTCAGTAGGGTGCCTAACACCCAAAGGGTTAAGGGGATTACTAAGTTTCAAAGAATACGAAAAGGACACTTCAACACAAAAGGAACAATTCAACAGTATCAATCAATCACATAGTTTAATATATAATATTATACACAATTTCACAATATTCAACAATTACATGAATACACATGAACGTGTGACACACAGTCATACAATGCACTATTGTTCTCGGGCTTTCACCGAAGAATACGCGTCCGCACCCAAATACACTCCCCATTCGGAGTCTTCCCGGGGTAAATTTTGGGTCTTTCACCCTAGGGATCTCTCTCCCTTCTTAATTCGCCCCACACGGGCTTCCACTTCTCATCTCTATTTCATTTTTTTCCATTTCATACACTTTTCACAATCTTCATAATTTTATTTATTTATTTATTTATTTCACATAACCATGATGCAAATGAATGTCATAATTCCAATGTTCCTCAATAATTCAACAATCTCAACATTCCCCAATAATCCAATAAAATAATTTCACACATTAAAGTTTCCGATAATATCTCAAATAAATATTAAAAATTTTGCATATCAAAAATCTTGAAATTTCACCACACTTACAAAATTTTTCAACCATTATAATAATTTCTAATATCCAAAATTAACTAACTTTTTACCTTAAAATTTTTGAAAATATTCTAACCAATGCCTAAAAATTCACAAATCATTATATTTGAAATTTAACCCAAATTTTGGAATTTTCCAACCCATCTAATAATTTTTTTAACATTTCAAAACAATTAATTATCAATCAAAATCAATTTCCCGAAATTCCAAAAATTCCAAACAAATTCCAAATATTCTAGAAAAATTCATACAACACCCATAATTCCTAATTAACTCATACTGACAATATTTACAATTTTTTTCTCAAGGGAAAAACATAAAAATTTAAGTTTTAGGGTTAGGGTCCCCTACCACAGATCCAATAATTCAGCTGCTAAAAATACGATTGGCCACCGTAGGATTATTCCCCTCGTCAAGTAGAACACCCCCTCCAAATCTGAGCCGAAACAGAGGTCGTTTGTCCACCCAAACGACCGGTCAAAGCTCCGGAGAGGTGAGATTTGCTACAGTGCCGCCGCCCCCTTTCTCCCAGATCTGCTACTGTTCCCTTTTCCACTTAAGCCCATTTCTTTTCTTTTTAAATCAGCCCACTTCTTTTCCTTTTAATCAGCCCACTCAAGCCCATTTCTCTTCCTTTTAATCAGCCCGCTCAAGCCCATTTCTCTTCCTTTTAATCAGCCCACTCAAGCCCAACCCAAGTTCAAAATAAACTCAATAACTAACTACCATTTTTCTTTTAAAAACCTATTTCATCCAAGCCCAAATTACTTCATTTTCATTTCATTTTTTTTCCTTTATTTTTATAAAACACATAATTTAACATTTTTCTCAATTTTTATTAATAAGGAATTTAATTTAATTATTATTATTATTATTATTATTATTTTAATTCTAATTAATTTTAATTAATTAACTTTTCATTTTTGTTTTCGATTTTCTTTTCCGGAAATTCCCAATTACTCAAATCCTAAGAAATTTCCACCCTAAGGCTGACATGGCATAAAATTTTCAACTCGTTTAATTGACCGACACAATAAAATGAAATTCACCAATCCGAAATTGACACGTGTTCTCCAAACACTTTTCTTTTTGACTTTTCAAACTAAAAATGCTAATGTGGCATAAAATACCCGGTCATTACAGTGTTGATTTCTCATCTCTCTACTTCATCTCCATAGTGTCATCGGCGTTGGCATCAACGTGGGCTTGGGTGTGGGTTGTAGATGATGGGAAAGTGATAGGCATGGAGATGGGAGGTGAGTTTGGAGGAGAAAAGGAAAATAGAACAAATATACAAAAAATGGGTGTCCGAATGAGCCATATTACATGATCATTTAATGGGTTTATCGTGGTAAAAAATAAAAACAAACAAAACACCAGCAGATTCAAAACGAAAAGCAATCAATATGAAACAGAGCAAGCCATAACAGAGCCTCAATAACCTCAATTTGAAACTGGCATGGATAATAAAATGCAATAGAAAAAATTAGTAATGGAAAAATATGAGCAACCTAGAAGTCAATGGAAACATCAAACATAATTGGTGAGACTCCTCTCGAGCAAGCTTTGCATGTCTTCCAGCACTCCTCCCTTTTTTCCCTGCTTCTCCTGTAGCTCGAAAAATATCTCTCCATTTCCATCCAACTACTCTACTGCTCCAATGTTCAACCAAGAGTCTTCATCCCAACCATCACCATGGCAAGGTGGTGGTGTCCTTGACCATGCATCCCATGCAGCTTGGCTCATCCGGAAACCGACTCCCACTCTAAAAACAAGTTGCCAGCTCTTCCCGAGGTGATAAAAATATGCTCCAAAAACAACTAAAAAGACTTAGACTAAAATGAGGGTCTACACAAGTCTTTTACAATATTCTTTGCAAAATTATCAAAATTCAATCTAATTTCATTAATACAAAAAGGTTATTAATAAGAAAATGATTTTTTTAAAATGTTTCAATACCCTTTTTTATTTGCCAAAAATGATTTATCATTTAATTTTATTAAAAAAAATTATTGAAAATAAAGATTTTATTGAAAAAGTTCTACAATTTTATTAAAGCTTAAAAAACTTATCTTTGATTCTAAATTTATCATTTGTCTTTAAAAGTTTGGAATTTATTAAACAAGATATCACAAAAAAAAAAAAAAAAAAAAAAGTTCATCCAATTTTATTAAGAAAAACTTTTTTTTTTTTTCAAATTTCATTCAACGATCCAATCTTATTTTTTTTATTTACTTATTATTATTATTTTTAAAAAGGAATCTTTACAATTTTGATACAAAATGAATTTGTTAAAAGTTATCTCGATTTTATTTTATTTTCAAAAAAGGAAGAAATCATTTCAAATTTATTATTACAAACAAGTTTCCAAATTATTAAAAACATGATATCTGGATTCTTAGAAAGAAAAGGTTTTGTTTTTTTTTTTTTTTTTTTTTTTTGTTAATGTTTTGATAAAATTGGTAAAAAGATAAGGTTTTCAACTTCGCTAAAAAAAACTAATTTCAGCTATAGCAAAAAAAAAAAAAAAAAAAAAAATTGCAACTTGTTTTGTTTTGTATTGTTTTTAAGAAAATGATATTTAGTTTTATAAAACTTGATTTCAATTTATTTATGATTTTATATTTGAAGAAAAATATTCCAAATTTATTATAAATAAATAAGAAAACAATAACCATTTCAAATATATATATATATATATATATATATCTCAGAGCCATCGGGAAGGGAAGTTGGGTTTGTTTTGACCTATCCTAGGATAGGTAGCAGTGTGCCTAGGAGCGTGAGCCCTGCCGGTTGAGCTGTTGTTAGCCGTGGATAGGTGTTTGTTAGGCTGTAAGAGGGTTGGGGTGATGTCTCATAAGGTTTGTCAATCTGCTATTATGCTCTAGATCAAAACCCTAAAATGAGTTCAATTTTCAGAACCATGTCTAGGAAATTCAGTGATTCTCAAGATACTGTTGTAAACAATGAAGAGATCAATTATCCTAAGATCCAAAATGATTTAGATGATTGGATGTTACCCAAGGTGTCTAATCAAGAAATTTATAAAAAATGAACCTTTAAGTTCTTCACAGATTATACCATCAAGACCTCTGAAATGTCAGTCAGCTTAGAACAAGACGACTAAGTCATAAGACTTCTAGATAACAGATCCATTGAAAAGCATAAGAGAGATGGCTATAATTTCATACACTTTGGTATGATTCAAGTAGCAGCTAAGCCTTTGACAAGATTAGGTTTAAACACCTCTATAGTCATGTGTTTAAGGGAAAATAGGCATCTTGAATATCGAGATTCTATTATAGGCGCAATCCAAGCTGGACTGAATGATGGCCCAGTTTATTTCCAGTGCTATCCTAACTTCACAGTTAGAATAAGAGATGCAGACATCTTAGATTCCGTTGTCCTGCATATTAAGACTCATGGCTTTAAGATCAAAACAGGAAACAGTCCTGTTTTAATCATAACCAGGTTTGCCTATAAGAGCATGAACACAAGCGTTGGATCTGGGGCTCTTTGCACCAGTCCTAAAGGTGAGACCACTTACTTTCACTCAGATATGCTAGACAAGTCAGATTTCATCATCCCCAAGAAGATCTTGTGGAAAGATGTTGAGTTTCCTGAAAATTGGCATTTTGCTAATGCTGTTCCAGCCATTGCACAGCGATCTGAAAGTATTGAACAAATTGTTCAATATCCTGATGGAGGAGGAGAACTGGTTTTCTCTAACTCTTTCAGATATTCTAGCAGCCCTAGAGTTTTTGTTTATGAGCCCTCTAGAGCTTCAAGCTCTTCCATCCCAGTTAGAACCACTAGGGAAGAAGAAGGTTCCAGCTCAGGAAATCCTAAGAACATTAAGCTAACATGTGTCAGAAGTCACACCAACGTGGCTAGACCATTTTACACTGAGGAAAATGAGTCTACTCAGGAATCCCAACAGGATGAGTCCCCTGTAAGCCTAAGTGATGAGGACTTTGAGATCAACAAGGATCTTTTAAGAAAGGACTTCTATTCTGAAGTCAATAAGAAAAGAAATGATTGGTTCTTTAGCACTGTTCCTAAGGTCATTAGAACCATTTACCAAGAAGAATTCTATGCCTACTTAGGACAAGAAAAAAAATATATTAAGTTTTGGATTTGGTTTGAACTCTTCAAACAAGAGGAATATCTAGATTATCCTTGTAAGCGTATTAATAACACCTCTACAAAAGCTAAGATATGGAAAACTAGTGACAATATTGTTATAGAATCCATCCATCCTCCTGAAGCTAAGATAGAAAAGAATATTAATGGAACCATAGACACAGCTTCACCTTTTAAGACTAAGCCAGAGGATAAAGGAACTGCTAGTGCAACCAATATTAGAAGGATTATGGAACAAATCAATTATACTAATATGTTTCTCATAACCCTTAGAAATCAAGTGAACAGAGTTGAGGAAATTATTGAAACTTAGGATCGCCTTAAGAAGTCTTTTGTTAAGAATGATAATAAGCCTTTGTTTAAGCCTTTTGAATTATCTAAGAAATTCCAGGAAAATCCTCAAATTGATCAAGCTTTATTGATAGAATAAGCCAAAAGGTTAAAGATAATCTTGTTATCCCTGAAACACCTCAAACTTTTGCTATCCCTGAAACACCTCTGCCTTCCCATAGGAGAATCCTTTTGGTTAAAAGGAATATTAGTCCAAAAGCAAAGGATAATGGACTAATTAGGTTAACCAGAGAACCTTCTATCCAAAACCCTTTTAAGGATCATAGTGATAAACAAGAGAAAATCCTTAATACCCTGACTATTAAAGATCTTCAAGAAGAAATAGGGCAGTATAAGAAGGATATTAAGAGCCTAAGACAACCTACAAGCTCAGAATTCCCTATCCCTCATGAATATATTAATAAGGTAGGTTTTTACCACAGTAATCCTAAAAAGGAAGACTTTGAAGAAGTTCTTGAATCTTCACAAGACAATAATGATAAGATAAATGCATACTTAAATACTATTAGTAAAGTTATCTTCCAAAGGTGGGAAGTCTCCCTTACTATAGTAATTAAGAATAAATTTATCCTTGATATTATTGCTTTAATTGATTCAGGCGCAGCTTTGAATTGTCTACAAGAAGGTCTTGTACCTACCCAACTATATGAGAAAACCAGGCAAGCCCTTTTTGGTGCTAATGGTAAAAAGATTGTTATCAAGTATAAGCTATCGAATGCCCATATTTGTAACCAAGGCATTTGCATTAAGCAAACCTTCATTCTTGTTAAAGATCTTAAGGAGAAAGCTCTCCTTGGAGCCCCTTTCTTAAGCTCCATCTTTCCCATGTGGGTAGATGATCAAGGTATAAGAACTAAGATTTTAGATAAGGATATTCTGTTTGAATTTGCCAATCCACCTGGAGAAAGAAGTATAAACACCATAAAAGATCAGGTGATTAAGGCTAAGCAAAATCATATTAATCTCTTAAAGCAAGAGATTGCTCTGGTTAGAACAGAAAATCAATTGAAGGTTAAGAAAACTCAAGATACCATAGAAACTTTTAAGAATAAAATTATTAGAGAAGTGTGTTCTAACATTCCTAATGCATTTTGGCACAGGAAGCAGCATGAGGTATAATTACCTTATGAGCCTGATTTTAGTGAGAAAAATATTCCCACTAAAGCAAGACCAATCCAAATGAACAAGGATTTTTTGAGCTATTGTGAAAAAGAAATCCAAGATCTCATAGATAAGAAGTTGATAAGGAAGTCTAAGTCCCCTTGGAGTTGTTCTGTCTTTTATGTTCAGAAACAAGCTGAACTTGAAAGAGGAACACCTAGACTAGTCATCAACTATAAGCCCCTCAATGATGTTTTAAGATGGATCAGGTATCCTATCCCAAATAAAAAAGACCTCCTTCAAAGATTAGTGAAGTCCAAAGTTTTCTCTAAGTTTGACATGAAATTAGGATTTTGGCAAATCCAGATTGCGGAAAAAGATAGGTACAAAATAGTCTTTGTGGTCCCATTTGGTCATTATGAGTGGAATGTAATGCCCTTTGGCCTTAAGAATGCACCTTCTGAATTTCAAAACATAATGAATGAAATCTTTAACTAGTTTTCTGATTTCATTATTGTTTACATTGATGATGTTTTGATTTATTCAGATTCTGTTGAACAGCATTGGAAACATCTCAATAAGTTTGTTGAGACTGTTAAGAGTAATGGTTTAAGCTTGTCAGCCACTAAGATTAACCTCTTTCAAACTAAGGTAAGATTCCTAGGTCATCATATTCACCAAGGAACATTCACTCCCATTCAAAGATCAATTGAGTTTGCTGATAAGTTTCCTGATGAGATTAAGGATAAGAAACAATTGCAATGTTTCTTAGGGAAGCCTTAATTATGTTTCAGACTTTATTCAAGATTTAAGCCAGCTTTGTGCCCCCCTAAGACAGAGACTTAAGAAAAATCCAGTTCCTTGGAATGAGAATGATACCAAGATTGTTAAAACAGTAAAGTCTAGAGTCAAGACCTTACCATGTCTCACCTTAGCTGATCATAAAGCCTTTAAG
Organism: Vitis riparia; assembly: GCF_004353265.1. NCBI lineage: Eukaryota > Viridiplantae > Streptophyta > Magnoliopsida > Vitales > Vitaceae > Vitis > Vitis riparia. Next base: position 12,655,771 of record NC_048445.1, read on the forward strand.
ATTGTTGAGACTGATGCTTCTGACATAGGTTTTGGTGGAATTCTTAAGCAAAGAAGTAATAATCAAGAATTGTTAGTTAGATTCACTTTTGGAACTTGGAACCATGCCCAACTCAACTACAGCACCATCAAAAAGGAAATTTTAAGCATCGTTTTATGCATTTCAAAATTTCAAGATGATCTTTTGAATCAAGAATTTTTATTAAGAGTGGATTGCAAATCTACAAAATCAGTTTTACAAAAGGATGTTAAAAATATAGCTTCTAAACATATTTTTGCTAGATGGCAAGCAATTTTAAGCAATTTTGATTTTCAAATTGAGTATGTTGAAGGAGAATGTAACTCAATCCCTGATTTCCTAACCCATGAATTTTTGTAGGATTCACAAGAACATGGCCCCCAAGAAAGACAAACAACCTCTTAGGTCCATTAAACCTACATATTCTAAGATTTCCCATTCAACTCTTTCTGAAAAATTCATGCCACTTTATTATGACCATTTTGAAGTAGCAGGTTCTTCCAACCACTTCAATCATCAGATTCCTTCAGCATCCCCTAGTAGGGACATAGATTCAAGCTCGGAATCTCTACCTTTTGTGGAAGATTCCTTCCCCACAAATCCATCTTTTAACAATACTAACACTTTATCTTATTATATCAATTGCATTTTTGAATGGCAGAGAAGGTGTGAGACTCTTGAAAGGAAACTTGAATTAGTTGACTTTCATAAGCTCATGTTAAAATCTCAAGCCTCATTTTCCCCACTGGAAAATGGTGAGAATAAGCATTCTACCCCATTGGTGAATGATAAATTAAGTGAAGAAGAGTTGGGTTACCGTATGCTAAGAATGTATCATCTTAAGACTGAGAATCTATACTCTCTTCAGCCAAAACTACATCTCCTAATTTTGGAAAAGGCTAAGTCCTCAGCTGAAGAAAGACAGATCTTCATCTCTTCATACCTCCAGGATCTTCATCTCTATCTTTCTACCAATATTGGTCTTAAGGTCCCAGGTTTAAGCTTGGTTACTGATAAGGAAGTTGATGATTCTAAAGTTTGCAGAATGATTGAAGAACCTTTCCAGTACCAAAAAGGCATCAAGAATATGATTTGCAATTGCAACAGAAATTTCACAATCAGTCGTGTTTGCTTGAACTTGCAATACTATTCGCCAATCAGCATCAAATTCAAGGGTGAAGAATTATTATTAACTCCAGAAAAGCTTTTGGACCATGGTCTGGTCCATCAAATCATATGTTCTGATCCCAGCCAAGTATCTCAGTTTGGAAGAAAGATTGCTCTTGGCCTAACCCAAGGATTTAAAATGAACAAGAAATTCGCGGACGCCATCATCATCAGCAAAGCTCCAGAGTGGGTTTCTAGTGGCAAGCTTGTTCCAGCCCAGCACATTGTTTCTCTTCTCTATCAGAATAGAAGACCTACTCAACTGTCTTACCCTCTGCTATTTTCTGATATCTGTGCTGAACCCATTATTAAGCAAATCAAACATTGGAGAGCTAGAATTATTAGTAGGGATTTTGAGGTTTTTCCAAGAAATATGGGTTATCTCATTGCTGCAGATTCTTGTCATCAGATTTTCTGTGGCAAGAGATTAGACCCTCTTCCAACCAAGTCTTTTACTAGTGATGAAAAGATTCTTGAAGAGCATCGTAAGGATTACTATCTACCATAAGCATTTTCTTCATGATGACCTGCCAACAAGAATATTATTAAACCAAGCAGTTTTTAGCAATAAAAGCAACCTGTCAACTGTCTTCTCCGCTGAAAGCAAAGATTCCCGGAGAAATTGTCAAAAGTAGCCTGTCAAGAGGGTCTTTTCAGTGGAATTCGGTGGAAAAGTGAATTTTTTACTATTCACTATTCACTATTCACTATTCACTATTCATGCACGAGATTACTATTCATGACAGTTAGCAAACAGTGCTTTGTCCCCTCTTTTTGCCTATTTAAGGAGACTTGATCTTCACTTGTAAGGACCAATAATTTTATGCTCTCTCTTCTCTCTTCTTTCTCTCTCATCATGTAAGCCCTTCAAGCCCCAAGCTTTCTTCAAAGCTTTCCTCCCATTGTAAGATATTTCTCCTTATGTATCTATGTTTTATGATTTACCTCCTATGATGGATGGTCTTTAAATTATGTAAATTTTCAAGTTTATTTTAAGTTTACCTCCTATCATGGATGGTTTGTTTTATGTTTCTAGTTTACCTCCTATCATGGATGGTTTTATATTTATGAACTAAACAAGCTTTTGGTTCCTTCTCTTTTTAAATTTCTTTGGTTATTTATTTTGTTTGATTTCTAACCCTATATATATATATATATATATATATATATTCAAACTGGGATGTTAGCTTTATTTTATCTAATTAAAAAAAGTTTTTTTTCATTTTAGGGAAATAATACATATATTCTTTAAAAAAGGAAAACAATTTTTTTCAGAGAAAAAAAAAACAGTTTATTATTATTAAAAAAGGATTCACTCAGTTAAAACTATGAATTTCTATTTATTATTTTTTTGGTATGACTTTTTTTATCTTAAAAAAAGGTTTTCAACTTTATTTATTAATATAAGAAAAATGGTTCATTAAAAATATCTCACAAACAAAAATATTATATTTTTTTATTAACAAATTTGCACAACACAAAAAATTAAAATAAATAAATAAATAACAATAAAATAAACAAATAAATAAGAAAAATAATTTATGCATAGTGATGGTAGAATCTCTTACTTACCAAATAAATAAAAAAGAAACCTAATCGAGTACAAGATATTTGTAGGATATGAATCAAAATAAACCAAATATACACAAACTCAAAACTACCATTTACATATATGATAAATAAAATTAAACCAATATATATAATGAGCAGAACAGTATAATTATATAACTTTACAGTGCCATTCCGATAGACTCTCAGTAGCTTTCCATTACTTTCAATATGAAGCTTCATGTATACAAGTGATCTTAGCAAAGCCTTAAAAACCAAAAAAAAAAAAAAAAACCAAGAAAAACGAACAAACTATGGTGTTTTTGAGACCTCCAAGAGGCATCCCTCCCTCCAACTTCTCTTATTTTCCCCAATCTTCCTTTTTTAATCCCAAATCTTGTCCTACTCCAAATCCGCTTAAGCCCATACCCTGTCTTCAACCACTCCACCTGCTTGAACCAAACATTGTGCATTATTTGCCTTTTTTTCCACTATCGATCAACCCATGCAAAATAAAATAAAATAAAAATGAATAGAATAGGATGAAAACAAATGTAGCCCAAAACTAAATAGTAATAGCCTCAAAGTAGAAATGTAGACCTAAAGCAAATCTAAAGACTAAATCCAAAGTAAAATACGAATCCATGATAGGCCCAAACTTATGTCAGATTAACTAGAAATCCAAAATATTGTAATAGCAAGCCCAATACAATTGCCTAAAGCCCACCAACTAATGTAAATGAAATTCACAAACAACCAAAACACAAAAAACTAGTCACTGTGTAAATCAACACAAGGGTTTTAGCCCTTGTTCTTGAAACCCAAAAATGAATAAATGTGGCAGTCGCATGGCAAGATGAAGCTAGTGTCAATGTTTAGTGGACTAGGGATGGATGGTTGGTTTAGGCAGTGTCATGAGGCAAGGTGAAACGATGATGGCCATGGGAAGCAGTGGTGATAGTCGATTGCGAATGAAGAGTGGAGGCGTGGGTAAAAGGGGAAAATGATAGGAATGGGGGACAAAGAGAGAGAGAGAGAGAGAAATGTGGCTAGATGGGGGATGACTATCAACATCAGAAGAGACTCGGTCGGCAATAGTGTTGTCAGTAGTGGTGTCGTCGTTGAGAGGCAACAATGTTGGGTATTGCGGGGGAAAGAAGAAAGAGAAATAAAGAAAGAGGAAAAGGAAAGAGAAAAAAGAATAAATAAATAAATAATAATAATAAAACAATAAAAACAATAAAATAAAATGAGTTTAAAATATTAGGTTAAAAAATAAATGAGACAAATTTGGGGGTTTACAAGTATGACCTTCTTTGGTAGAGTTCACGAGTGTAAGCAATATGAGCAATGGAATGGAATAAAAGTATAAACAATGAGATAAACAACGTGTACTCTATCGAAGAATTTCAAAAATACCACCAAAATTTGTCCTAGTAATGTCAGCTCTCTCAAACTAAAACAAGAACAAAGAGGCTCTAAAACCCTAGAAAAATGGCTATAATGGAAACTCCTAAGGTGCCTCTAAAGTTACACTATGGATCCAGACTCTCTCTAAAAAGTATTTAAAAGCAACTTGAAAATCAATGTCAAAGTCGAATAGCAACCAAACCACCAAGGAGCACAGGAACGAACACATATAGAAGGAAAACTACACGTGCACTATACAAGGGGATGAGGTGAAAGGTACCAATGATACGATCAAAACAAATGCTATAAGCTCAAAGGGTTATATCACATATAATGGAGGAGGAGAAACCCTATAAAAGTATGATGGAGAAGTGAGAAATATATATGTAATGAAGTGAGAAGTATGATGGAATGTGAAGCTATGAGGACAAGGCTTGCAATGCTAGTGATCATGAATGTTGGGAGTTGTGCCTCTAAATGATAAGACTGACTCTAAACTCTAAACTAAGAAAATGATGGCTCTAAAAGCCAAACCGAAAAAAGCTAACTCTAAACACTAAACTAGAAGGCCCATAGGTGAAGACCTACGATGGTGATACAACTAAAATGCTCATGGATGCGAATTTATGGTGGTAAAACTCTCAAAGGCCCACAAATAAAAATATATAGTGGTGATAATCTTAAAGGCTTAAGGATGAAAACTTGTGGTGATGACAACTGAAATGCCCATAGATGTTTGATATGTGGTGGTGAAAATTGATCAAGCCCACAAATAAAAATCTATGGTCGTGAATTGGAAATTCCCATAGATGAAAATTTATGGTTGTGAAGATTGAAATGCCTATAGATGTCTGATCTATGGTGGTGAAAACTGATCAAGGCCCACAGATGAAAATCTATGGCAGTAAATCTAAAATACCCATAGATGAAAATCTATGTTGGTGAAAATCTATGGTGGAGAATCTGGAATTTCCATAGATGAAAATCTATTATGGTGAATCTGAAATGCCCATAGATGTATGATCTATGGTGGTGATATGACTGATCAAACACAAATAGGTGAAAATCTATGGTAGTGAGATAACTGTAACAAATGGCCATAGATGAAAATTTTATGGTGGTGAAAATTGAAATGCCCATAGATATCTGATCTATGGTGATGAAAATTTGAATCAAATGCCCATAGATGAAAAATCTATGGTGGTGAACCTGAAATGCCCATAGATGAAAGTCTATGGTGGTAAAAACCTGAATCAAATGCTCATAAATGAAAAATCTATGGTGGTGAATCTAAAATGCCCATATATGTATGATATATGGTGGTAAGAATCTAAATCAAATGCTTATGGATGAAAAATCTATGGTGGTGAAAATTGATCAAGGTCTATAGATGAAAATCTATGGTGGTGAATTTGAAATGCCCATAAATGTGAAAATCTATGGTGGTGAATCTAAAATGCCCATAAATGTATGATCTACGGTGGTGAAAATTGAAATGCCTATAGATGTTTAATCTATGGTGGTGAAAACTGATCAAAGCCCATAGATGGAAAATCTATGATGGTGAATTTGAAATGCCCATGGATGAAAATCTATGGTGGTGAATTTGAAATGCCCATAAATGTTTGATCTATTGTGGCAAAAACTAAAATGCCCATAAGTGAAAATATATGGTGGTGAAAATTGATCAAAGCCTATAGACGAAAATCCATGATGATGAAAAAACTGTGACAAATGCCCATAGATGTATGATCTATGGTGTTGAAAACTAAATGCTCATAGATGTTGATTACTACCCAAAAAGTGCTATTTTACACCTTTAAGTCATTATGTTTTAAGCACTTTTGTGTAGTAATTCTTCATCTTTATTCCAATTGGCATGTTAAGGACCTAGCAATGACTTCTAATCATATTTTTGGCTAGTTTTAGTGTTTTGACATCTTTTTGGATCATTAAGACAAGCCAACCAAAGAAGAAAAGCAAAGAAAAGCAAAGAGAAGCAAAGAGAAGCAAGGAGGAAAACAGAGGACAGCAGCTGCAGTCTTCTTTGGCACTTTTGGAGCACTTCCAGAAGTCCATTTTCTACATGCTATATACCATTTCAAAGCTCAAGAAGTCAAGAATCCAACGCTTCAAACCGTGTACGATTTGGAGCTGAAACGAGGAAGATATGGCCTTCGGAAGACAACTGCTCCAGGTGTGCGAATGGTGTGCGAAATTCGCACACCCCCTTAGCTGTGCGAATGGTGTGCAAATGGTGTGCGAAACTCGCACACCCCCTTCAGGTGTGCGAAAATTTCGCACACCCCATGCGTGGTGCAAATTTTCCTCTGTTTTGCCGACTCCACTTTAGATATTTTCTTATGTATTTTTTGATGTAATTTCCTTTCTTCTCCTTGTAACAAGCCAATCACAAGCTTTGCTTTTGTAAAAACTATATAAGGGGTGGAAATCACCTCTTGAAGACATGTATCACACGTGTTATGCTTAACACTTAGAAATATACAGAGCTCTCTCGTTTTCTATTTTCTCTTTACTATTTTCTTTTTCTTGGAAGCCAAACAACCTCTGAGGATGTTTTCTCAGAGGATGAGAGGCTAAACTCTTGGTTTCTTGGAGTGAAGGAAGCTACGTGAAAAGTCCAGATGAAAAGGTGGAAAACGCTCATGCCTTAAATACAGGTAGTTGAAGTTAATAAATGGCTTTTAAATCCAAAGTTTTGCTTTAAATCCCTTAGAATCACTTTGAATGGCCAATACATGGTAAGCTTCAGGTCTCTATGGATGCTTATTGCTAGATCCATATTAGTCCATTAGTTATCATGTACGAGCCATTGGAAAGTGGTTCAAGGTGAAGACCTATAGTGTCTAAAGCCATTAATGGACCTTGACTACTATTTCTATTGACCTTTTATGGATTAAATCTTCATTGTTAAACCTATACCGGTTCGGGAAATAACTATAGGTTAAATCCCCAATGCGAGGAGAAAAATCCGGAATTTTCCACTTTGCATTCTAAACTTGATCCTAGCAATCCTTAGCTCCGAGAAACTTTCTTTCTTCCATTTTTAATTAGTTTATGTTAATTTGGTTTCAAACACTTTCAAAACAAATTTTATTTTCTTTAAACTTTAAGTTTTTGATAAAGGAAATCATTAAATTCAATTTCTAATCTCGAGTATATCACTGGTAGAATGAAAACCCATCCCAGAGTTTGACCTTAGAGCCACTATACTATAGTAGCTTTGCTACACTAGTATGAGGTCATAGGTTTTATAAATATTTTTTATTAAATGACTCGACTGGATTTACCACCGCGAATCAAAATGGCGCCGTTGCCGGGGATGGTGCCACGATACAGTGATACAACCTTTTAGAGGCTACTTGTGATTTTTGTCACAAGTTTGGTGAATTCCTTTTTCACTAACTTTATTTCCTTTCTTTTAATTGTAGAATTTCTTTTGTTTTCTTTCTAACCTTAACTTTCTTCTAGTTTTCTTTTGTTTTTGTTGTTTTTGTTTTGTTTTCAGGTAAGTAGTGATTTGTGCATGCCCTATTGGATTCGGGACCAAGAGGGAAGATTAGTAAGGATTGAGAATCCTCAAGACACAGAGTTGGATATCTGTGTAAACATCATGGACCCTCCACAAGAGGATCAGAATTCTCAACAAGGTCAAGGGGGTAATCCAAATGCATATCTATCCATGAGGGATAGAATGCACCCACCAAGGATGAGTGCACCCTCATGCATCATACCTCCTCTTGAGCAACTGATTATAAGGCCCCATATTGTGCCCCTTCTACCAAATTTCCATGGAATGAAGAGTGAGAATCCATATGCCCACATCAAGGAGTTTGAGGAGGTGTGCAATACCTTTAGAGAGGAAGGAGCTTCAATAGACTTGATGAGACTCAAGCTATTCCCTTTCACTTTGAAGGACAAGGCAAAAATATGGCTTAATTCTTTAAGGCCAAGGAGCATAAGGAATTGGGTTGATCTTCAGGCCGAGTTTTTGAAGAAATTTTTCCCCACCCATAGGACCAATGGGTTGAAGAGGCAAATCTCAAACTTTTTTGCAAAAGAAAATGAGAAGTTCCATGAATGTTGGGAAAGGTATATGGAAGCCATCAATGCTTGTCCTCATCATGGCTTTGATACATGGCTCTTGGTGAGCTATTTCTATGATGGAATGTCTTCCTCCATGAAGCAAATTCTTGAAACCATGTGTGGGGGAGATTTTATGAGTAAGAATCCGGAAGAAGCCATGGATTTTTAAAGTTATGTATCTGAGGTAACAAGAGGATGGGATGAGCCCAACTCAAAGGAATTGGGAAGGATGAAAGCTCCTATAAATCCAAAGGGTGGAATGTACATGTTAAGTGAAGACATGGACATGAAAGCTAAGGTGGCAACAATAGCAAGGAGGTTGGAAGAACTTGAGTTGAAAAAAATGCATGAAGTCCAAGCCATTTTCGAGACTCAAGCTCATATCATGCCATGCATCATTTACCAATCATGTGATCATGTGGTGGATAAGTGCCCAACCATGCCAGTTGTGAGGGAGATGTTAGGTGATCAAGCCAATGTTGTGGGGCAATTTAGGCCTAACAACAATGCACCTTATGGAAACACCTATAATTCAAGCTGGAGAAACCATCCCAATTTTTCTTGGAAACCAAGACCACCTCCATACCAACCACAAGCCCAAACTCAAGCACCTCAACAAACCTCTTCAGTGGAGCAAGCCATTGCAAACCTAAGTAAAGTCATGAATGACTTTGTGGGTGAACAAAGGGCAAGCAACTCCCAAATGCACCAAAAGATTGAGAATGTTGAGAGTTATCTAAATAAGAGAATGGATGGGATGCAAAATGATCTATATCAGAAGATAGATAATATTCAATACACCATCTCTAGGCTTACCAACCTCAACACAGTGAATGAGAAAGGAAAGTTCCCCTCTCAACCAAGCCAAAATCCAAAGGGTGTTCATGAAGTTGAAACCCAAGAGGGGGATTCTTCAAAGTTGAGGGAGGTCAAAGCTGTGATCACCTTGAGGAGTGGAAAGGAGGTTGATCAACCCTTGCCTAAGGTGAGGCAAGATGAAGAACCTTTGTCAAAGAAAACCTTGGTTAAAGAGAGCAATAACCAAGAAGAGGAGAGTGGGAAGAAAAGTGCATCCAAATCAAGCTTTGAAAAAGAGCCAAAGACAGTGATTAAAGAGGATATGATGAAGAAACATATGCCTCCCCCTTTTCCTCAAGCTTTACATGGAAAGAAGGAAATCAAGAATTCATCAGAAATTCTTGAAGTCTTGAGACAAGTGAAGGTGAATATACCCTTACTTGATATGATCAAGCAAGTCCCCACATATGCAAAGTTTCTAAAGGACTTGTGCACGGTCAAGAGAGGGTTACATGTGACAAAGAATGCATTCCTCACTGAGCAAGTAAGTGCTATCATTCAGAGTAAGTCTCCAGTCAAGTATAAAGATCCGGGTTGCCCCACCATTGCAGTCAACATTGGAGGGACACTTGTGGAGAAAGCTTTACTAGACTTGGGGGCAAGTGTGAATTTGCTCCCATACTCTATGTACAAGCAACTGGGACTTGGAGGATTGAAGCCCACAGCCATCACTCTCTCCTTAGCTGATAGGTCAGTCAAAATCCCAAGGGGGGTGATAGAGTATGTTTTAGTTCAAGTGGACAAATTCTACTATCCCGTGGATTTTGTTGTGCTTGATACCGATCCCACTGTTATGGAAACCAATTATGTGCCAATCATCCTTGGGAGACCTTTCCTGGCTACCTCCAATGCCATCATCAATTGTAGAAATGGGGTGATGCAGCTCAAATTTGGAAACATGACCGTGGAATTAAACATATTCCATCTTTGCAAGAGGCATCTTCACCCAGAAGAGGATGAAGGATTGGAGGAGGTGTGCTTGATCAACACCTTGGTTGAAGAGCATTGTGACAAGAGTTTAGAAGAGAGCTTGAATGAAAGCCTTGAAGTGCTTGAAGAAGGGTTACCTGAACCCTCTGATGTGCTAGCTATCATGTCTCCTTGGAGGAGACGGGAAAAGATCTTACTACTGTTCAATAGGGAGGAAATCAAAGGAAAGAGAAAGGGGAAAAGTACAGAGAAAGATGACTACATAAATGAAGAACCACAGAGGATAGTCATCAAGGAAGAAATGATGAAGAATCACATCCCTCCACCTTTCCCCCAAGCTTTGTATGGCAAAATCATACAAAACAAGTCTCAAAAGAAGGATGCAAACTTCATATGGGATCCGGGCAAGCTAAATCAGGGTCAAATTTCATGGTTGAACTTAGTCTCTCCAAAGACTAAAAAGTTCATCCTCTTTTTGTTCTCTTTTAAGTTGATTTTAGTTTAATCTAGTGTTTTCTTGTATTTATGCATGTTTTGATTTTTATTTTTGACTTTAATTTCATTCTAATGTGGTTTGAATTGGTTTTTTGTGTTAACATGTAGGTAGGAAGGCTTGAAGAATGAAGTCTTGGTGAAAACAAGGGAAAACAGGGGAGAAAATGCAAGACTCAGCAAAATTCGCACACCCCCTTGAGGTGTGCGAAATTTTCGCACACCCCCCTACCCTGTGCGAATTTGCTTTTCCACCAACTTTCAAAATTGCATGCTCTCGGTCCCTTGTGCGAATTTCACAGGTATGTGAACCTTGTGCGAACCCTGTGCGAATTCTTTTTTTGCACCAATTTTCAAAACCATGCTCTCTGTCTTGGAGAATCACAGGTATGCGAAATTTTCGCACACCATTTTCCCCTGTGCGAAATTCCCATTTTCTCTTTAAAAACCATGTTCTCCTCTTCAAAGTCTTAGCTTCTTCTTCAATTCTCTCAATACCTTTCTTCCGATCACCCACTTCCATCCACAAAGCTCCTTTCCTTCATCATCCATCATCATCATCACCACCATGGCAGCCATTATCCATAGCTCCACTCCATAGCCGCGGCATCCACTATTCATCACTTTCCATTTTCGGCAATTCCACCTCCTTCCACCATCAAAATCCTTTCAAATCTTCACCCAACACTCTAAATCCATCCATAATCCAATCCCAACCTTGTTCTTACCCAACCAAAGCCTAAACCATAAGCATTCAAGCCATGGTTTCTTCATAAGAAACCCATTGTCGCCGGCCATGGGAGCTCCCAATCTTCAATTTTCCTCTTGAAAAGCTCCAATTTCTAAGCCTATTCACCATGAAAAATATTTTTCCTACCTAAGCCAGCAATTCCCATCCTTAAAAGCCACAAATTTTCACCATCTCAAACAAGCCACAATTCTTCAAACGCGCGGGTGAATAGTACCCTGTGCGAAAATTTCGCACACCACCCCCCTATGCGAAAATTTCAGCTTTTCCATCCCTACCTTCCCTAATCCTGAGCCTCTGAGCCTCATTTCATCACTTCATCATGCCTAAGACCCGAGGAAGATCTACCTCAGCTCCCTAGAGTAGTCAGAGAGCCGCCCTTGTGCGGGCCCCACTAGATGCACCCTCACATTTACCTGATTCTACCCCTCAGAGCAGATACCATACGAGGAGAGCATCTGCCACGTTTGTGACCCCTACACAAATTCCACCTCGGAGTCCTCCTACAAAGAAAGCCAAGACTTCAGAGCCAGGAGAGTCCTCCAGAGCACCTCGGGATTCACAGTCTCAGCCTTCTTCCGCCAGGCGCCCTAGACCCAGCTTGCCCATTGAGGGCAACTCCGATTGCCGATCGAGAGACTTTCATGTCGAGACATATTTCGATCACTCTCTTATGCGACAGCAGCCTGAGTTGTGGGATTCATATCGCCTACTTGAGAGGTACCATCTTGTACCCTTTATGACTCTGCCCCAGTTCTTTTATCCTCGAGTAGCTTTAGACTTTTACCAGTTTATGACTACTCGTGGCGTCCCGGTACCAGCCTCGATCCTTTTTACCATTGATGGACGCCAGGGTATTTTGGGGGCTAGACAGATTGTCGATGCCTTCCATATCCCTTTTGCACCAGTAGATCCCGCTACATTTAGACGTTGGGCCCCACTTTCTGAGTGGGACATGGTTCGTATCCTATCTCGAGGGACATCTTCCCAGAGGACCATTTTAAGGAGAGAGCTTCCCCCAGAGATGCTCCTAGTTGATGTGGTGCTTCGCGCCAATCTTTCTCCTCTTCAACATAAAGTGCAGAGACGAGGGGCCATTATGGAGGCATTATTCCGTATCTCTGAGGGCTATTACTTTGGCCCCCATCATTTGATTATGGTCGCCCTCCTCCATTTTGAGGAGAAGGTGCATACGCGGCGTCTTGCGAGGGCAGACTCCATTCCTTTACTTTTCCCTCGGCTGCTATGCCATGTTTTGGCGCATATGGGTTTTCCTGCAGACCCTCATTCTGAGACCCGCCGCCATTGTCGAGAGAGCTTCTCTCTTGACCAATGGACTCAGATATGGCTCCATCGCCAGTCCCCAGAACTTCCCAAGCCAAGGGAAGTCCCTCCTGCTCTATTCACTTCAGTTCCTCCACAGCCAGTACCGGAGGCCGCATCATCTGATGCCCCACCTGATGTTCCTCCTACATCAGAGCCACCCACTACTATCCCTGGTGCAGAGTATCGTGCCTTGCTCGCTTCTTTCCAGACTTTGACCACTACTCAGACAGCCATTATGGAGCGGATGGACCACTTCCAGCTTCAGCAAGACCAGTAGACTCTCATTCTCCGTGAGATTCAGCAGCACCTCGGTCTTTCACCACCAGCTCCACCTGTAGCGGTTCCTTCCACAGTTGTAGTGGGGACCCCTCCTATCCACCAGAGGAGCCTACTACTTGATCATACGATCACTCCTCTCCTTTTTTGTATCTATATGCTACGTTTTTAGATGTCTTATATTTTTTGGACCACTTTTATACTGGGATTGGATGTATTCCATGTTTATTTTGTATATTGTACTCTTTCAGTTTATATAGACATCTTCTCTTTTTGTGTATTTTAGCTATTCCATTTTATTTCCTTTATTCATCACTCTTATGATTTTTCTTTTCTTATGCAACATGTGGTTTCTCCTGTTCATTCAGAGTCCCTTACTATCAGGAGGTATCACTTCCTCCCTTATATTATCGCTTGTTTTTGGAACATTGGGGACAATGTTCATCCTAGTTGGGGGGAGAATTGAGGAAGTAATTTGTTGAATTTTTGGTTAAATTATTTTGCTAACAAAATTTTTTGCAAACTCTCTTTGTTTTCTCAAAGATAAATTCTCAAAAGTAAATGGGAGAAATTAAATTCTTATCTTATTGCCATAGTCTCAGAGTTTGTATTATGCTTATTAAAGTGGATAAATTGTTGAAGCTCCTTTTGTTTTCAATCTTAATTCTTCCACTCTAATCTTTTCACACACTAAACACATTAGATTCCAGTTATAAGATGAAAAACTTTCTCACCCCCTAAACTTAGGAAATTTTCAACTTGGTGCCATTGACCTCATTCTATTAGTGTTGGGACACCTTATAAAAGGCCAATGTGTCTTATGAATAATTTTTGCTTCACTTGCTTTGAAACCCGAGCAAGGTCCGAGGGGTATATGGTGAAAATCTTTAAAGCCTGGTGCCCTAAGCCTTTACTGGTTGGGAGTTCACCGACCTCAATGCTCGTTACATGGGTGGATGGGTGGAGTATATTGCTAAAAAAAAAAAAGAAAAAAAAAAAGGTGCGTTCTTAGCCTTTTATATATGAGTAGTGTTGCTAAAGTTAGAGAAAAACCTTAGTTGGGGGGAAAATATAGTTTGACATACTATAACTGGAAACTAAGCACCTTAACACTTAGATTTTTGTGGAAGATTAAGAGTTGATCCTTTGGGAGTGGAAATTATTTTGATACTCAAATTTTGCATAATGCCCACTCTTTGTATGTTGTGATAGGTAAGTCATGTGATGACTCTTAGTGATGATTGAGTTTTATATCCTTGACTTGCCATGTGAGAGTTTGATCCAATCATGCCACTTGATTATTTTTTGGAGTGATCAGCATGATTTTGTGAATTATTATTACCTATTTTTCTTTTTTTTTCTCTCTTTCATTGCTCAGGGACTAGCAATGTGTCAGTTGGGGGGAGTGATTACTACCCAAAAAGTGTTATTTTACACCTTTAAGTCATTATGTTTTAAGCACTTTTCTGTAGTAATTCTTCATCTTTATTCCAATTGGCATGTTAAGGACCTAGCAATGACTTCTAATCATATTTGTGGCTAGTTTTAGTGTTTTGACATCTTTTTGGATCATTAAGACAAGCCAACCAAAGAAGAAAAGCGAAGAAAAGCAAAGAGAAGCAAAGAGAAGCAAGGAGGAAAACAGAGGACGGCAGCTGCAGTATTCTTTGGCACTTTTGGAGCACTTCCCGAAGTCCATTTTCTACATTCTATATACCATTTCAAAGCTCAAGAAGTCAAGAATCCAACGCTTCAAACCGTGTACGATTTGGAGCTGAAACGAGGAAGATATGGCCTTTGGAAGACAACTTCTCCAGGTGTGCGAATGGTGTGCGAAATTCGCACACCCCCTTAGCTGTGCGAATGGTGTGCAAAACTCGCACACCCCCTTCAGGTGTGCGAAAATTTCGCACACCCCATGCGTGGTGCGAATTTTCCTCTGTTTTGCCGACTCCACTTTAGATATTTTCTTATGTATTTTTTTGATGTAATTTCCTTTCTTCTCCTTGTAACAAGCCAATCACAAGCTTTGCTTTTGTAAAAACTATATAAGGGGTGGAAATCACCTCTTGAAGACATGTATCACGCGTGTTATGCTTAACACTTAGAAATATACAGAGCTCTCTCGTTTTCTATTTTCTCTTTACTATTTTCTTTTTCTTGGAAGCCAAACAACCTCTGAGGATGTTTTCTCAGAGGATGAGAGGCTGAACTCTTGGTTTCTTGGAGTGAAGGAAGCTAGGTGAAAAGTCCAAATGAAAAGGTGGAAAACGCTCGTGCCTTAAATACAGGTAGTTGAAGTTCATAAATGGCTTTTAAATCCAAAGTTTTGTTTTAAATCCCTTAGAATCACTTTGAATGACCAATACATGGTAAGCTTCAGGTCTCTGTGGATGCTTATTGCTAGATCCATATTAGTCCATTAATTATCATGTACGAGCCATTGGAAAGTGGTTCAAGGTGAAGACCTATAGTGTCTAAAGCCATTAATGGACCTTGACTACCATTTCTATTGACCTTTTATGGATTAAATCTTCATTGTTAAACCTATACCGGTTCGGGAAATAACTATAGGTTAAATCCCCAATGCGAGGAGAAAAATCCGGAATTTTCCACTTTGAATTCTAAACTTGATCCTAGCAATCCTTAGCTCCGAGAAACTTTCTTTCTTCCATTTTTAATTAGTTTATGTTAATTTAGTTTCAAACACTTTCAAAACAAATTTTATTTTCTTTTAAAATTTAAGTTTTTGATAAAGGAAATCATTAAATTCAATTTCTAATCTCGAGTATATCACTGGTAGAATGAAAACCCATCCCAGAGTTCGACCCTAGAGCCACTATACTATAGTAGCTTTGCTACACTAGTATGAGGTCATAGGTTTTATAAATGTTTTTTATTAAATGACCCGACTGGATCATCATGCGCGAATCAGATGTCTAATCTATGGTGATGAAAACTGATCAAATCCCATATATGAAAATCTATGGTGGTGAATCTAAAATGCCCATGGATGTCTGATCTATGGTGGTGAAAACTGAAATGCCCATAGGTAAAAATCTATGGTGGTGAAAACTGATCAAGACCCATAGATGAAAATCTATGATGGTGAATCTAAAATGCCTATAGATATAAATCTATGACGATGAAAATTGATCATCACTCATAGATGAAAAATATATGATAGTGAAATGATTGAAGTGCCTATGGATATCTGATCCATGGTGGTAAGATAACTAAAATGCCCATGGATGTTTGATCTATGTTGGTGAATCTAAAATGCCCATAGATGTCTGATCTATGGTGGTGAATATGAAATGCCCATAGATGAAAATCTCTGGTGGTGAATCTGAAATGGCCATAGATGTCTAATCTATGATGGTGAAAACTCAAATTAAATGTCCATAGATGAAAAGTCTATAGTGGTGAGATAAACGAAGCACCCATGGATGTTTGATCCATGGTGGTGAGATAACTTAGAAAAAAGAGATGCCCTAAACAAATTGAAGGAAAGAGGTGATGCCCTAACAAATTGATGGAAGGGGGATGCCCTAAACTAACGATAGAGGGATGCCCTAAATAAACTAATGGTAAGGGGATACCCTAAACAAATTGAAGGAAGGGAGATACCCTAAACAAACTTACGGCAGGGTGATGCCCTAAACAAACTAAAGAAATGGGCAAAAAAACTATTCGTATTAGAGTTATGTGATGAAAAATTTTCTAAAAAGGAAAAAAATGTGAGTTATATTATTAGCAATCTATGCAAACTCGTGAATGTAAAAGGGAAAAATATGTTAAACAATTAGATGCTTGAGAAGTAAGCAATTCGAGAATTATCACTTGGATCAACAACTCCGTTGATAATTCAATAGACATATAGTTGGCAAAGTATGAAACTATCAAGGGGGTCTAAGAACATTTGGAAAGATTATATACCCAATCTAATTTTCATTTCCTCTATTTTTTTTGTTCAATATGAATCCAAATTCTATCTGGTTTTATTTGTTGGATATGAATCCAAATTCCATCTATCTCTGTTTGTTGGATATGAATCCAAATTCCGTTTGTCTCTATTTGTTAGATATGAATCCAAAATTCCATTTGTCTCTATTTTCTAGATATGAATCCAAATTTCATCTGTCTTTGTTTGTTGGATATGAATCCAAACTCTATCTAGCTCTGTCTATTATGTATAAATCCAAATTTTGTCTGTCTCTTCTTCTTTTATTTCTTCTTTTATAGTCGTGTCTTCTTCTGTCTCTATTCTTTGATCTCTTATTCCCTAATAATTTTATATTGACTTATATCTCTCTTTCTTTGATGGTTCAATTTTGTGTCTTCTTCTTCTTCTTTTTTCTTTCCTTATGGTTTAATTTTATGTCTTATTCTTCTTCTTCTTTTTCTTTTTCCTTAACAGTTTTAATTTTATGTCTTCTACTACTTTTTTTTTTTTTTAAGCATAGTCCTTTTCTATTCATGTTGAGTCTCATAATGTCTCTATGTCTAAACTTGTTCATATTGATCCTTTCTTAAATGATACAGATAGTTTTCATGCAAATATTGGTACTTTTATTTTTTATTGTCATGCTCTTTCCTCTCCTTCTACGGCTACTCCAACACTTTACGAGATCGTAGATTCTCTTCTCTCATGTTCTTCTCAACATTTTCCATGCTATGATCGAGGAACTTTTTGCTTTGCATAAGATTGATACTTGGGATCTGGTAGTTCAATTAAGTGATACAAAGCTCAATTGGTTGTTAAGAGAATTTCTCAATGGTATGGTGCATTGTGACAATAAGAGTCCTATTCAGATTACTCACAACTCTGTCTTTCATAAAATGACTAAGCATATTGAGATTGATTGTCACATCACTCATCATCACTTTCAGCATAAGACTCTCACTTTGCCTTTTGTTCATTCTTTCAAATAGATTGCAAATTTGTTTACCGTTAGTTACTATGTTAGAATGATTTTCTTTCTTTTTAGAAAGTAAGGGTAAATTTGTCTTTATTTTCTCTATTATGCCTATTTGAATTCTAATAGTGTTGTACCTATTTTTAAGAGAATTCATAATTAGAAATCCTAAATTTTCTTTTCTTTTCTCTATTTTTCTCTTTGAATCTTTTCTTGGATTTCAAAAAATGGATGGAGCAATCTAGCAAAGTACAAGGTGAAGAAAGAAAAGTAATAGATTGAAAGAAGAGAGCACAAGAGAAAATTCTAGAAATAGGGATTTGTTATTATTCTCACTCTATCTTCTTTCATTTCTTTCATTTCAACTTTTTATAGTTATAGTGGATTAGTTAGAGAGCTTAACAAACCTAACCACATCAATCCTAACCACTTGATGACCTGACAATTAATTTGCTTGCTTTATGCTTAACTTCTTAACATGCCCTCTCAAACAAAAGGTGAGTCAGTAACCTTGAGTTTGTCTTTAAGCTTGTGGACACACTAAACAAACAAACCTTTAGTGAGTGCATCAAATAGCAAACTTACAACTACTTGTTTATAATCATGTCTCTAACAAAATGCATATCAATCATTATATGCTTTGTTCTAGCATGGTATACTGGATTTGGAGCAAGTGATGCAACTCCTAAATTATTACTTCGGATTACAGGTTTGAGAGCTAACTAAACATCAATCTCTCCCAACAAAGATTTTAACTGGGCTATTTCTACTGCTGCATGGGCTAGAGCTCTATACTCAAATTTAGTACTAAACCTAACAACTACTATATGATTCTTTGAACTCCAAGCAATAAGGCAATCACCAAGAAAGATACAATAGGCCACTATTGATCTTCTATCATTTGGATAACTTGCCCAATCTGCATTTAAGAAGGCACTTAGGCTTAAATTTTTGTTGGGATTCAAGCTAAGTCCTTGTGTGAGGGTTCCTTTTAAGTATCGTAAAACCTTTTTGTAGGCTTGCTATTGAGTCTTTGTAGGACTTTGTTAGAATTTATTTAATTTGCTCACAATGTATGAAATATCAGATCTTGTTACAGTAAGATATTGTAAAGCTCCAATTGTACTGTGATACACTGTAGGATCTGCTATAGCTTCCCTTTCATATCTGGACAAAGTTTTACCTGGAGCTGCAGGTGTAGAATAGGCTTTAACACCTTCCTTTTGGCCTTCTTCAACAAATCAACAATATATTTTGATTGTGTCAAATACAACTCAATATCACTTTGAAAAGCTTCAATACTAAGAAAATAATGAAGCAACCCTAACAATTTTAAGGTAAAAGTCTTGTTTAAATATGTTGTAAGTTTCTCAATGACCTTGGGATTGGTTCCAATGATAAGAATATCATCCACATAAACTAATAAAAGTACCAAAGTGTTCTCAACCTTGTAGACAAACAAAGATGTATTAGACTTGGAATTTTGGAAACCCCAACTAAGCAAGGCACTTCTTAACCTATCAAACCAAGTTCATGGGGCTTATTTAAGTCTATCTAAGGCTTTTCTAAGCTTGCATACATGTTGAGGTCTTGTAATATCAATAAAACCCTTCTAGTTGTGTTATTTAAGTAGTTTCCTGTAACACCCCCTTAAGAAACACATTATTCACACCTACCTATTGAATATCTCACTTGTTGTATATATACCACTAAAGTAAGGCAACATGAATAGTAGTAGGTTTGATTACTAGGCTGAAAGTCTCAAAAAAATCAATCCCTGGAGTTTGGTGGAACCCCTTTGCCACTAACCTTGCCTTATATCGTTGTATACTGAATCATCTGCATTGAACTTTAACTTGAAAACTCATTTGTTTCGAACCACATTAAGATTAGGAGAAAGACACTAACTCCCTCATCATATTTTGCTGCAAGGCCTTCTAGTTTTCTTCCATAGTCGCTTTCCAATGTGGATTAGCAAGTGCATGTGACACATTAAGGTTGTTTGGTTTAACAAGACTAGATTCAAGAAAGAATTGATATTTTAGGCCCACTTAGGCACACTAAGCCCATTTGGACACTCTTAGGCCCTTTTAGGCACATTGACCCATCTAGACTCACTTAGGCCCACTTAGGTCCACTTAGGCCCACATAGGCACTCTAAGCCCATTTGGATACCCCTAGGCCCTTTAGGCACATTTGGCCCATCTAAGCTCACTTAGGTCACCATTTAGGCATTCTTTACGTAACTTGCATGGTTGCATGACTTGCATGACCCTCAATTTATTTATTTATTTTTATTTTTACTATTATCAATCTCTTATTTTTATTTATTTATTTATTATCTTGCCTTTATTATTATTATTATTTTATCATTCTCTAAAATTTTTATTCATTTGTTTGATTTAGTAAATAAGATGTTCTTGCAAGGAAACTTACCAATAAAAAAAAAATTGATGCCAGAATATTTATTTATTTTTAATAAAAAAGGAAATTTAGCTTTATTGTTATTATTATTATTATTATTTAATTTATTTATTTATTCATTGGAAAATAATTTTTTTAAATGGAGGGATTAAGTTTTAAATCGAAAAATCAGGATATTTTTAAAACCGATGAGTTGACACTTGAATGTTTTTTTTTTTTTTTTTTTTTTGAAAATAAAATATTAAGTTTTTATATTGGAAAATCATATTTTTTAAAAAATTAATAATGAAGAGGATAAATTTTAAACTGTGAAAAGGATGTTTTGGAAATTTGGGAGACTCTTTCTGGTAGAGGGAATATGGAATTCTAAGAGAGAAGGACTCCTCCAAAGATACATGGTTGCCAATTGCCATAGAAAATGGGGGCTAGTGGTTTTGGAGATTGGAAGAATTTCTTTTAAAAGGGATTTTCAACATGCAACGAAGGATGGGGGAATAAAAAAAAAATGTGAAAAGACACATCCGAGAAGGAGGACGTCACACAGCCTGCCTTGGGAACTCTCCACAATTAGCCACCACAAGAGAAATAAAAAAAAAATGATCCGAACAGAAGACTACAAAATAAATCTAAAACAAATATCTAGAAATAAAAAAAATTAAAAAAAGGGTGAGAAGACACAATTGAGAAGGAGGACGTCTTTGAGAGTGGAGAAAACACACAGCCTGCCTTGGGAACTCTCCACTATCAGCCACCACAAGAGAAAAAAAAAAATAATGATCTGAACAGAAGACTCTACAAAATAAATCTAAAACAAATATCTAGAAGTTAAGTTTTATCATAAAATTTGTAGAGAACATCTCTATTTTACCATCTAAGTGACCAAATCAATTAACCAACCCTCATTTAGTGCCAGATTTCATAATAATGATAATAGGTCCAGAACTGGGCATTTTTTTAGGTGTTCAACAATTGATTTTTCTAACTAACTTCGAGATGTCCTAAAATCATACAAAAATTCACATAACTATCCTAATATATCTATTTTATATGAAAAGTAATCACAAGGCAATATCACATTCATAGCATACTTAAAAATAAATAAACATCTCTCAACTCCATAAGAGCATTTGTGTAATGGGTGCAAGAAGAAAGAAATTATTCATTAATATTTTAGGCATCAATAATTAAATTTAAGAAGTCTAGATTAAAATAAAAATATTCAAAGAAATTAAATAGATTGTTTAGTAATTTAATTTTTCAAAACAAAACTGAGTGTAAAAAACAGAGTGAAAATTGAACCTTTAGAAAGATTGATTTATATCTTCTAATTGGAAAACCATATTTGACCTAAGAAATATTTCAAAATCAAACTTAAAGGAGTCTAGAATGTCATAGAATAATTATAAAAATTTTAAAGGGTTTCTAAGTTACCAGATTCCAAATTACGAATGCAGAAGTACAGTGAATTATCCATAATTTCAATAAATAAATAAAAAACTTTGTTTTGAAAAAGACTTTGTATGTAGGGATCTTTTAAATCCCATTTTAATTTGTTGTTTTTCTCCTCACAGCCATGCACTATCAACTTTCCTCTCTACCATTAATAGTCGTACACAATCAGTTTGCCTTCCCAAAGTTCTAAAGACTTCCTTTTAAAAATTCTGATAATTATTTTATTTCCACCAAAATTCAAATTTGTCCACTAACTGCTACCTCTCTAATACTGTCTCATCTTTTTACCTTCAAGCCAAAACCCTGCACTAAATCTATGTGACTCTCTAGAACCTTCCATCACCTTTTTTTTTTTTAAATTTTTATTTACAAACCTTGCACCAAATGATCTTCATTCTAGAAAAAATTGGTGCTCACACCAATCCCCACCATGTACACAATCAGCTCGAGCATTCCCTATGGTGTGTGTTTGGAGCCCTTTTCAAAGGTACAAATTGTTTCTCTTTTATGGCAGCATGCCAACGTGAATAAAGATGCCTTCTAACAATCAACAAGAGAATAGTTCCTAAGCCTTCCAGTCAAGAGTTTTCTCAATCCACATAAACGGTAAATTTCTGCACTAATTTCTAAATACTTAGCCCCTTTGATCATGGGTTGATGAACACCCATTTGAACTAACGACCACTTCCCCTATCTCACGTACAATTTTTCAGTTCCCTTTCTCTATGGATACTAGATTTGGACCAAATGTGACACTTGGCAGGCCTAAGGGCATGGACCAAAAGCAAAGGAAAGCAACAAAAATAGGGTACGAATGGGTAAAACAAAATGAACTAAGAAAAGCCACATTTCATGCCTAATCAACAAATCAAGAATAGGTAATACAAACTAAGGGAAGTCATATGATTCTCAAATACCAAACCTAAAGATAAATTCATCTATTTACAAGGGGAAATCAAAGGATCCAAAATGTGACCAAAACAAAGCATGCATGCAGACAATTAGATTCAGTCAAAGCAACCAAATAACTCTTGATGTCCACCCTAAATCAACAAGATAGCACTCATAAATTTGTAGAAAATAAAATAAAACAATATTGAAAATGATGAAGAAATGAAATTCATAGTGATCTTACTTGGAAGGCTCCCCCCTTGATTTTATGCATGAAGTCGTTGCATGTTGAAGATCTTAGAGTGAACCTTGTTTTTTCTCCACTACAGCCCATACAATTAGGGCACGATTTGCAAGGGTAAACTCGATGAACATCAGAGCACTTGCAATAAATGAGGAGTATGGAGTTGAAAGAGTGGAGAATCACCTAATTTGTCACTCGATGGTGGAATTTGTAAAAGAAGAAAGGAGTTTCAGTGCTTATTCTTTGTTATGAGAGTTACGAAATGGAGATTCAAAAATGATCTCCGGTTTTTTATACTCAAGATCTCACATTAGGGCTTGGAAACGTATTGTGTGACAAGATCTCCAATGTCAAGAGCCTCATCTGGAGTCATTGATTGATATCAATTGCAGTTTACTAGGCTCCAAGGGTTTGTCAGGGTTTTGCAAAAATGAAGGGAATGTTTGGCGCACTATGAGGTCATGGGTGAGAATGGGAAATATGTGAGCCATATATAAAATTATTATTTTGATGTCACTTTTATAAAGCGCCAAGGTAAAAATAAATAATAAAGACGCTTATAGAAAACGTCGTGCTATAGGAAGCGCCATTATCCTTCAGCATAAAGCGCCATTTCCTTTTACGTGCCAACTTCGACCACTTATTTACTCAATGGGCCCTCTAAAAGTCAAGTAATGACGCTTTTTTTAAAGCACCAAGGAATCAAGCGCCATAAATTATTCTTTTGTAGTAGTGCTTGCTCGAGACCTAGTAATCATAGGGTGAGTGGCCACTAGTTGTTAGATGATAATTGGCTTGTCTGTTGGAAGTGGCTTAAGTAAGGCAAAATGAGGTTTAGGTGAAGTAGAATGAGGAATATTGAGAATAGAGGCTGGACGTAGCACAAGCAAAGAACATGAAGGAGTGCTTATTTTGAGGTCACCTGAAGCTCCTACATCAATTATGGTAAAAGTGCTGGATGTAGTAACAACTGGTTGTGACTCAATATGATGTGTAGATTGTGACCCAAACAATTCTTGGTAAGGAAATTCAAGCCCATGGAAAACCACAAAACATACTCAATTTGAAAACAATTAGTTTGGATATATTGTATAAGGAGAGTTTAGTTCAATATTTTTAACAATTCTCCCCTTTTGTTAATATAAACATTTATTTTTATTTTTATTCTTAATAAAAATATGATCCATTAAAAATATTCTCCATGATCTAAAATAAACCAAGGAAATTAAAAATAGACATATTTTTTGAATTATTTATATTTTCTAATATAATTGAAGTTAATTTTAATTATATATTAAAATTTAGTAATTGAGATTGATTTCTAAATTACGACTGCTGACCAGCAAATTTTCGTCCTTTCAAGCTTCAAGAAAACACAAGGAATCCCACTTTGGATCCATCCTGCACCAACAAAGTGGCGAATCTCAATGCCTTAGCTTCAAACAAATTAACACAGATGTGAATTATCAATAGATCCTTCTATTTTTAACCATTATAAAATAAATAAATAAACACATATGAAAACAAATCTTTTCCTTAAAAATAAAGGCTTATATGCTAAATGCTTTAAGCAAAAATCATAAAAGAAAAAAAAATAATGGTAAGTTCCTCTTAATTCTTTTTCGAACGGCAGAAGATAAGATGAGCAGAAGAGAAATTTCAGATAAAGAAACATTCCCCAAACTTTTAATCATTCTAATCAATTTAGGGAAGTGAATCATTTCTATAATTTTCTCCCTATTCTCATTTGGGAGACCCAACCTATGCCAAAACAACCTAAAAAATGGAATTACAATTAAGGAATGTACCCTAAACTATCACAGAGAGCCAAGGGGATCTCAAGGCAAAGAGGGTTCCCAAATTTGTTGGCAATAAGCTTCAACAATGAAAGAAAATGAGAGAAGAGAGTCGGTTGACGGCGATGAGGAAGGGAGACCTGGCTTCTGCATAGTGGGCAGGTCGAATGGACTTGAAACCAGGCTTCGATGCAGCCCACATGGAAGCAGTGCTTGCAATCGGGCAGCCGGCGGAGCCTGTCGCCCTCAACGGCGTCGCAGAGGCACACAACACAGTATATTTTCTGATGGGTCCGATTGGGTTTGTAGCAAAACACATGATCGCGCTTTAATACCTTCCGTCGATAATAACCAAAAGCTATGGTGATAGTTATAGCGATGACAACAGTGAGGTGGGTCGTCACTGCCGACGCGACAGTCGAAACTACTGTATTGCCTGCAAGCTCCAGAGGATCTGCCATGATTCTTCTCGGAAGGATTTGTATGTAATTGGGGGATGGACTGAGTTTGAGTTTTGATGTTGTTTATATCTATGATTGACGGCTAGATTTGTAACTTCCAAGAAAGGCCTAGGTTTAAGGCAAGGCTGCCTTATTTTACTAGCTATGTTGAATCCGGACTCTTACTTTCTTAAAGCAGAGTCGCGTGGCCCCATAAAAGAAAATAATCTATAAACAAAATTGAAATACTAGGAAAGTACAAGGTGATCAACCTTATCATTACATTGATAAAACATTCTTCATTATAACCATGATATACACATGCATCTTGGTAAGAGTAAATGTTATTCCCACCTTAAAATGACTCATCATTATAAACTTCAATGTAGGATCCCACATTAATAACAAAATAGTCAAATCAAATAATTCATAATAAATATTCCCAATATATAACGAATGGAAGAAATGGGGAGAAAACTTCATAGAGGGAGAAAATATGTTACATTGACTTTGGGAGCTAAACAAAATAAATGAAGATCTTGCTTGTAAAATTCACTAAAGAGGGTAGTTAGTCGATGCCTTAATCCACTTAACCTGCAATTGTCACGATGAAGTTCAATGAGTGAAAAGAAGGCATCAACTAAATCGAGCTAGAGAGAGCAAGCTATCGATTCTAAGCGGACTTGGTGAAGGCCCTCGTCCTTGGAAAAAGAACAAGCATGCTTAGATGTAGGTTAGTGGAACAAACCCAACCACCTCGACTCGTCAAGCCCATCGCCCTACAACTTATACCCGGGATAACTTCAACATGTTTTACTGATGTTTTCCTTAAAGAGGAAGCTATGCTAGGCAGATGATGATCTTGGCATAAGGAAACGATTTACTCCATCCAAGGTCTTCCTTTAAAGCTTAGAAGGATTGACTCTCATGTGGTTCCACTAGCCCCCACCCAATTTCATCGTAAATTTCAAAAGAGGGTCTTATTCACGACCAATGAGTGTAGAAAAATCTATCCCAAGTCTAGAAAGTTATTGGAAAGTCAATATAGCCTTACATCTAGCCTTTCAACATTAAACTCTCCCAAATTAAAGGAACCACTACCATAGATAATGCCATGCCTTCAAAATAACAGTAACATGAAGGGTACAAATTAACTCTTTAAGTTACCCTCTAAGTCACCACCCACCAAAATTAAAGGCTTATTCTCTAGACCTAGAAATATTATGCGCTTGAAGAAGATTTAAAGTCCTAAAAACTAGAAAGTCGACATCCACGATCGGAGAAACTTCATACCAAGAAACATTGCCTCCAAACAAATAGAAGAGAAATCATAGGAAACAATCTAAGGAAAAAGGAGAATATGAAAACAACAATATCCATAAGGATAATTGACCATATCTAACATACACACCTCTTAAAGTTTTGCAACGAAACATACTGTAGGAAATTATGCCCATGGGAGAGTACCGAGCTCCCCAACCTTTATTACTAGGAGTAGGAAAAGCACCCTAACAAGTATTGCAATTATCATGGAGATCAAGGACACTGGATTGATAAGTGCCATGAACTAAATTGGTATATGGAAGAATTAATAAAAATAAAAAGAAAAAGAAAAAGAAAATTAAAGGAATCCTTTTACAAAAAAAAAAAAAAAACTTAAAAAGGGGAGGATCAAGATAAAAGAAAAGAGACTACCTCCCTTAAAGGAGGTACGTCTAATTGTTATAGCTTCCATTCATAGGGAGTCATTGGCTAAGCAAACCAAAAGCAAGAACTCAAAGAATTACCCAACCATAAAAAGGAAAGGAGATGACCACGTAGGTGATCGCTCAAGTAAAGTGCAATGGTCCAACACACAATCAACTCATGTTCTCAAATCAAGAATTATGATAAATTAGAACTCCTCACTAAAATATATTGTTCATTATATTGATATAATAAATTTTGAATTACAATAGGTACTAGTTAATCCAAGGATCATGACTAACCTCTTATACTTGCTTATATACAAAAATAAAAAATTTTAAAAATAAAAAAAATAAAAAATTATACTTTTAAGAAAAATGTTTCAACCTTAATCATGCCCTCTTATTAGGTTAGATGGTGCTTTGCTAGACCCTTTAGGAAAAATCACTTTGCCTGTGACAAATGAGACCTATGTCAATTGTCACATGATGTCATATTTTTAAGGGCTTTATCCTAACACTTAACACTCATGTTTTAGATATAAAGAGGTTTAACTACCAATCATGAAGAATTTAGCCTTCATTCTCATATTTGGTTGTAGAGAGAGTGATAAGAAATGATATGAAAGTGAAGGGGAAATAAAATTTAAATTCAAAATCAAAATGAACCAAAAGGCTCCAAAAAATGAACAAAAAGTCTCTAGAACAATCTTCAAGTATTCTATTAATTATACTTCCAAAACATCTATGTATCATAATCTTAAAGTGTCATATTATCTAAAACTAAAATCTCAAACACTTACAAGCATTTTTATTGCAATAAATCACCTTCAACCCCAAAAATTATATTTTCAAGTGCAATATTGAATTGCAAGGCAACTTTTTTATACAAGCAGGTGCAAACTACTTTCAATACTAGAATCCCAATATTGTAAAACAACTGCTTCATTTCAATAAAGCACTTTGGTATTAGTTTGAAATTGATACTAAATTTGATAATAGCTTTAATCCATTATAGAGGATAGAACTAAATGCAATTATTAAGTTCTCAAAACATTTCATGTTTCCCAACTCCTTATGTCCACACCATGAACCACGAGCCCTCTTGTTCCACTAGGTATCTTCCGTTCTTCCTCATTTTTGTATTCACCTCATACAATCCCTACAAGTTCATCTCTATCTTAGGACTTTTTCCTTTCATAACCTAGAATATTTATAGAGATATTTCTAACAATCTTCCTTATTCTGTAAAAAAAAAAAGTCTAGTATTACAATAGTAAATCAACTTAGGAAATATTTTATACAATATTCTTTACAAAAAGGAATCTACTCTAATTAGGAATTTGGGACACTTCCCAACATGAATGGTAGGTATTACATCCATAGTATTCTTTGTCGTTGTGGGACTATCCTATAGTACTCTCAATCAACATCACTTTTAGAATTACTCCTTATCATATAGTATTCTTCTAGAAACCTGACATTTGTATTAACAAATACCTTTTGGACTACTTGATTATTAAATTAATAACCCCTTGTTTATTTTTTTATATCCTACAAACTAACAAACTTCAAGAACTGAATCACATGAAACAAGTTTGCGAATTGTTTAATGCCAAATGCCCTTTGGTGGTGTAACATTTGTTTTATCCATATTAATTATAACAAAATTTTAAAAATTCTTTGCTGCAGATTTTATGATTTCATGGCTTCGAATATGTTTATATTTAATCTATGAAATAAATACAAAAATATATAAAATATATATTATTTTTTATTTTAAAATGAAAATGATATCACATTCCAATATTCTTTATTTAAAATTTTGAAATTTCTTTTATATTTAATAATATTTATGATTAAAATATTTCAAATTTATAAATATAAAAATATTATATTAGGTTATTCAATATATAAAAATAATTCATATATTACATATTAATATTAGTTTATAATTTTTGGCTTTTTTTAACAATAAATTTAATTTATAATAAAAAATTATTTTACATAATAAGTATATAAAATTTTTTAAAATGATAAAAAAAATAATTTATAATATATGAGATATGTATATCTCATATTTTAATATGAAATTAATATATTTCATATAAAAAATATAAAAAAATTATAAATAATATAAATATCACTTCTCTTAATGAATATAAGATATAATAAATGATAAAGTAACTTATTATATCCATTACTTTGTCTTATTCTATCGGAGGCTATCTTGAGTCAATGGTGTAAATTCTTGCTTAAAATAAACATTTTAAATTCATGGTACATTTAGAAAATTGTTAGCATACGTAGTATGTGAGTATATTTACTGATTAAGCAGCCTTCGTGATAAAATTAGTTAGAATACGAGGTCTGTGTTCAAACATGATGTTGGGTGTGACGTAACAAGCATTTATCTCCTTATCCACACGTCTCTTCCACGTAGCATCCTCACTTATATTATTGTTAAGAAGCCAAAAAGTCAACCTGGCGGCTTTACTGTAGTATGATTTCTGTGGTTGCCTCGCCAATTTGACTTGTTCTTATCTCTGTGTTCCCCGTGCCCATCGGAAACAAAACTTTAATTTTTATGAACTTGTCATGTGGATGAAAATAATTAATTCTAAGACGTCACGTTTGGAAGGGATTTATTACTGAATTCCCGTGCATGCATGCTTATTATTATTATTATTATTATTATTATTATTATTATTATTATTATTATTATTATTTATAAATTTTCAAATTAGTTGAATAAGCACAAAATCAACCCTCATGCTAAATCATTCACATGTTTTTGAAGGAAAAAAGAGCACGAGGTTAATTGATAATTTAGTTTAGGCTGACGGCGTTAGAAAAATTTGAGATTGACACGTGTTGGACGAGATTTGGAGTAGAATGGAGAATGAGATTAATTGAGATATATTAGTGTAAAAGAAAAGAAAAATGGAGATAAAAGAAGAGGCAAATATATTGAAGAGATAACTATCTCACTTGCAAGCATATTTGAATGCTATTATATGGTGTATCACTTTGGAAATTTCAATGGGTAGTTTTCTTTTACTCTAAAATATTATATTTGATTTTTAGAAAGTATTAAGAAAAATAGAAAAAAAAAATATTAAAGAAAATTTCATATTTAGTTTATAAAAGAAAAATTATTATAATTAAAATTAATTAATAACTTATTTATTTTTAAATGATTTAATTTTTATATAAATGAAAAAATGAATTTAAAGATATGCATAAAATAATTTATTAATTTACTATTTTTTTTCTTTTCATTTCATTCTCGTTTTAATCAATTATTTTTAAAAATTAAATATTAAATATATCTATCTTTTATTTTTATTATTTTTTTTCTACCTTATATTTTTATATTATTTTCCCATATTTTTCCTCAAATTTTCAAAGAATCAAACATAGACTAAGGGATAGAAATTAAAATTTACTAGAATTTATTTAAAGAGATGATTCTGGTCTTGGTTTTTCCTCGTGTGTATTTTATCTGTTCATGAATATTGTATTAATCATTTTGTAGTTTTTTCCACTTCAAAGAAGAAGATGCCTTTGTTGACACGTTTTCTTGTCAGCTTATCTTTTACGTTGAGGACAAAAAAAAAAAAGTATTTATAGTATTATGAAGAGAAGGAGATTTGGACAAGTTTACTCCGTAATGATTTAAAACAGGATTGGTTTGGGTGGTTTATGTTGAATTCAATCTTAACTTAAGAGTGATTAATTTTACAAGTATACATTCATTTTTTTTCTATAAAATATTTTAACACGTTTGTACGGATATGATCATTAGTTGAATCAATGTATTAATGAATTCAATAATTTATTGGCTTCTTATACTATTGGTCGCTGCTATAAAAGATCTTATAGTTGGAGGACATTCCCCCTAGCATTATAGTTGGAGGAAGGGATTGGTCGCTGCTATAAAAGATCTTATAGTTGGGGGAATGAATGGGTTATTGGTATAAGAGTTCTTATAGTTGGGGGAAGGAATGAGTCGCTACTATATATGGCCTAATAGATACTGCCATATGGGCTTACCTGTGACCATAGAGCCACCATATAAGCATTGCCTCTCCAGCTTACTTTGGACTATTGAACCCACTAAGAGTCATTTCCTCTATCATCGTTGTTGGTGAGAATCTTCGAATGACTTGTGAATTTTTTTCTCATTAATTTTTTAACATTTTTCTTTCATTCACTCTTCTAAGCGCTCAATGTTGAGAATTGTTGCTAGTGATAGCCATTGAACTCTTCTCCCAAAGCCATAAAACCCTAGGAACTAAGTTTTCAACTAGATTACTACCACCACCGACATCCTCATCATTGACGAGGCCCAGATCAACGACTAGTTCGCTCACTAAACTCATTGCCACAATCAAATTGAAATTGCATGTCCTTGAGGAAGAGCTCTAAAAACTAAGTCAACTCATCGATATAGGAGACCAGTGAGGAATAATCCTAGGAATTGAGTCTTTTTCCCCAAACCTCTTTCCCCAAATTTTTAATCTCCAAATAAAGAGTCCTTATTATTCTCCTTGTTGGCCTCTATTTCCCTTATTTAATTGAAAAATGAAATTTGATTTTTTGTAGGTTGTAGGAGTTATTTTTAGGCCTCAACTGCCATTCATTGTCAAAAGTTTCTTGGGATATGGAGATTGTTGCTAAGCTAGTAGCCTCCCCTTCCAACCGACATAGAAGATTTCTATTTACTTTAGGTCAGAGCTTAATGGGAATATGACTTTTACCTCTTACGCTTTTCTTGGTGAATCTCGGCCTTCTAGCTTTTGGAAATCAAATTAATGGATAGTTGATGTTGCTTTAGGCATTTAATGTTTTTGTAAAAGAAATTTTATATGTTTTTAAAATTTTTTATTTTAAGGTGTTTCTATAAAGGAATTCAGCTCCTCCTAGAGCCAATTCCCTATTAACCAATTTACTTTTGAGGATAATTATGTGGCTGAAGGTGAAAATGAAACTTAACAAATTGTTCTTTTTTCTTTTTTAGATAAATAGAATTTGATTGTGGAAATGATTGCTTTTCTCATTTATTTATTTATTTATTTATTTTTATTGAGGATGATGTTGGGTTTTGTTTGGTTCTCCATTTTATCTTTTATTATTAATTGTAGTAGTGGATTCAAAGAAGCTATAGATTCCCTTTATGTGATTCTTATTAGGCTACAAGGAATTGTGGATTTCATTTGTTATAAGCCTCACTAGCAAAACAAGATAGGGAGTAAGTGTTTAGTCCTTCCTATAAGGGAAAATAGGGTTGTATTTTTTTGCAATAGAGCCTATAACTTAAACTTAGCTAAGGAACATAAACTAAAAGGGTTCTTGATTCCAAACAATTAGACCCTCTTGTTGATAAACTTCTTATTATATCTTCTAGCAAGAATGGATTGTTAGCAAGGCTGAAACTTAATGGAAACCAAGTTTTCCAACATTAATTTGTCATAGATTAACCTCCAAATATCTTGAATTTTCATTAGCTTTCATGCTACTTTTTAAGTATTTTGTAAGATTAGGTGATGATGATTGTATTTAACTCTTTATCAACATTAGTCGCATAAGGTAATCCTGTTAATATTTTTGAACCCCTCTACTTGGGAAACCTAGTCATAGCTACCTGATCCCAATGATGAAAATATTGATAAACACAGATGTATTGGTACTTGGATTTTACGGATATATTGAGGAAATATTGATAGGCAAAAAATTGATCAAAACTTATAGAAACATAAGAAAAAACTCTTAGAAATGAAATTGGAAGTATAATAGATATTTTAAAGTTGTTTTGTTAAAGAAATTGATATATGTATGATATAATTTGAAATATTAAATTTAATTATATCATGTCAATCGATAAGAAATGTGAATTTTGTAAGTATACACTCATTATGAAGCTACATGAAAGGTTAGATTTCATTAAATATCAATAATTTATACATTGTACATTGTAATAACCCTTACCAAAATGATGATCAGTATGGTTTAATTCAATTGGTAGATGAAGAGTTTCATCTTGTTATTGGAGACAATATTGGTACCAACTCACTGAGCCTCGATAGTATTGATTAAAAATCCGAACATGTCATACATAGATCTCTTGAGTCCTGCCCGCTACCTCTACATGGATGGGCTACTCGAGGTCCACCCATGTTCTTGTGTAAAATCCTCCTTGCATCTAATATTGAACGTAGTATGACATTTATGTAGAAGAATAATAGTTAGACATATCATACTCTTCATCGATTAAACGTGACCCTGAAGGTTGACCATTACCCATCATAAAAGAAGGGTAAATGTTAGCCTCATTCAATGAGTCGCTAAATTGAGTCCATATACTCATGGACTCAAGACTGATTGAAAATAACTTCTCATTAAATGGTGTCATTGTCCATTCTCATGGTCTTCATCCTATGTGCAATGCATAGAATAATCTTCACAAGTAAATGGGCTTATTGGATATCGACTTTGTTGCCCAACATGTCCTCTAGCATTTCCTGCATTATCATCTCCATCATTAGTTCCATTTCTTGAACTATCATTACTAGAAGTGCTAGGTCTATTACTTTGACCAACATTTGTGGACTCAACTAAAGGTTGGAAATTCAATGCCCCTTCAAATGAATCCCCAATGTCTTTGCTAGAACTCTCACTATGCACTTCTTCAAACAACACTCAATCAACATCAATACCAAATTCTCGAGCATGAGTAGCAATTCATGGATCAAAATTTTTTTCTTCATCATATAAGTGTAGAGTTCTAACCCATTGGAATAATTGATTATTCTCTTCTTCACCCACCTCAACTGAAATGTCAAGGAGATCAAGGTAATCTTTCTCAATAACTTTATCATTTTCTACCTCCATATCGCATAGCTTTAGTTTCCTATTATAATAACAAAAAACTAATTGTTGCAGTCGGGGGTAAGCTAGATGATTTTGTTGCTTTGTGTGGATGAGAGTGAACATGCTCCAATTTCTTTCATAGGTAGAAGATGACACAGTTTGTGAAAGAAATTTGATGGGCAACTTGCTTAATGTGGCATATGGTTTCCATACATGAACCATCATTCAACTACAACCAAATTCATAATTATATAAATACTTATATTCTAAAGTTATAATAATGATAATCAATTTAGTTTTTTTTATTAAGAAATAAAACTCACTGGGGACCATGGTTGACCTTGATACAACCGCCGCTCGATCACCAAATCCTCTCTTCGTGTCTCAAAAAAAGTACAAGCTATGTATTCAATATCAATATCATATATTTGATCAAAGTTCAAATAAATTGATGAATGAAACTATTTTTTGATTTGATTAGGTAATATAATAGTTTTAAATTTACCTCATTTCCAAATTGACCAAGTGATTTAGCAATTAGATCTAATTTAGCAAAAACCTCATGGACCACTTCAAGTAGCTCGATATCACTACCAACTTAATTCCTGTATTGAAACCTTGGATTCAAAAAGTATTCTACAATAAAATTAAGTAGAGCTAGTATTTTGTAAGAGAAAATTATATAAATCAAGACTAATAGCTTATGAAGATAGATAGTACTTAATTACCTATTGTATGAAGTGGATGTCATAGTGTTTTCTCCCAACAACCTTCCATTATTTGGAACATCTAATCTTTAGCATGTAGATGAATGAGGTTCTTTTTCATCACTTGCATAAGTTTGTACACAAAGTGCATTGTGGAAACAACTTCTAAACTCACGAGTCAAAGCACTACGTATAGTGGCTTATATAATGAAACTACTTTGGCCACTTTGTCCCAATATGGATGGTCAAACATTAATTTCTCTACTTTTTGTCCGATTTTTGGCCAGTTGAGCTTGTGTTGTGCCATTCATCACCCATAAACAATTTCTTCAAATCAACACTTTTTTAAGAAGGCTATCAAGAGCAATATAATTGGCGGCAAACCTCGTAGCTTCAGGTCAAACAATGTTACAACTATAGAATTTTCTCATTTATGCAAGTAATCAACCATGGTTGTAAATGAAGTTGGTTATCTTACAGGCATTGCTTATCACCTCTACAACACTTAGTCTTTTGTTGATGTCTTCAAACATAAAGTTGATCTAGTGCAAAATAAAATTAAATCATTAATTTAAAATTGACTTATTGTAAATCTACTAATTAATTACACTTGAATATCAAAATAAAATTAAATCATTAATTTAAAATTAACTTATTTCAAATCTACTAATTATGTGAATCAAATATATAATTATGCTAAGTTCATTTACTTACATCTATTGAAAATATACTAACTAATTAAAATCTACTAATAATTACACTTGAATATCAAAATAAATAAATCATTAATTTAAATTAACTTATTGCAAATTTACTAATATGTGAATAAAATATAATATGCTAAGTTAATTTACTTACATCTTTGAAAATATACTAACTAATTGCAAATCTACTAATTAATACATTTGAATTTCAAAATAAAATTAAATCATTAATTTAAAATAACTTATACAAATCTACTAATTATGTGAATCAAATATATAACTATGCTAAGTTAATTTACTTAAATCTATGAAAAGATACTAATTAATTGCAAATCTACTAATTAATTATACTTGAATATAAAAATAAAATTAAAATCATTATTTAAAATTAACTTATTGCAAATCTACTAATTATGTAAATCAAATATATAACTATGCTAAGTTAATTACTTACATCTATTGAAATGTACTAATTTATAGAAAATTAACATTAAACTATTATTAAACTTAAACAAATAACTTAAATTCTATTGATTAAATAAATTAAATTTAATAAAAATTCAAAACAACATACCTTACAATAATTGAGTAAACTTGGTTTAGAGTTAATCCACAAACTTAACTTATAAATTTGAGAATTTATAAGATTTGAGAATAATAACAAAAGAAATATGAGCAATAGGAGATCAATACACTTTGGAAGGACATATAGATGAGATGGATTGAGAGTCAACTATTTATAGAAAAAATTGGGCCAAAAGAGTCGTTGGAAATTGATTTTAATGTTAGAAATCATTTTTGGTTGTTAGATCGAAATTTGGGCAAAATCTAATCATTAGATCATCAAATAGCCATTGGGATCACTTTTGAATGTAGGATCATCTCCCAAATTAAATTTGGGCCCTTAGATCACCCTTATGACCATTGAATCATCTTTTAAAATGTGGGTGTAGTTTAGGTCATTAGATCAATGTAAGCATGATCTAGACCATTAGATCACTTTCATGGTGGGAGCAGATATTTTTGTAAAAAAATCAGCAATTTATTGTTGATATGTTGCAAAAAAATCAGAGATTTTTTTTTTTTTTTTTTTTCTGTTGTAATTGATTTATTCCTTGTATCACTAATTTATCGCCATTTCTTGATATATCACTAATATATCAAATGATTTTTGGCTATTTTTTCCAATATTTCCATGCCTCAATATACCAAACCTATATATCATTTCCATTCCAACCAATATGCCATATATCAATGATATATTGACAATATATCATGATATTTTCATCTTTGCTTGATCCTGAGAGAAATAACCATTAATTGCTATAGTTTTATTACATGTTGGGCAATATGATATTCTAAAAATATGGGAAGAGGTTGGATTTTGAGTTTTTAAGTGTTAGACAACTTCAAGCTTGGCCCTAGGTGTCCCATTACAATGTATTTTACTACTTGAAATCATGGATCAAAGTATAACTTGAAATAGCTTTCTTAGTGTTTTCTTTTCATGTTGTTTTTCTTATGCATAAATAAAATAAAATTACGTCATTGTAGTATGTTTGGATAGACTTCCACTTTCTACTTGAAAAAAAAAAAAAAAAAAAACCTCAATAAACAACTTAAAAGTAGGTTATGAATCTAAAGTCTTAGTGTTGCTTGAGTGGTTAAGTAGATAGTTAGGCATGGTAGTAAAAATAAAGAAAATGGATAGCAAATTCCAAGCATGCTTGTGTAAGCAATTCATAGATGTGGATGTTTGTTTCCTTTCTTCGACGTCAAACTTCTTAGGCATTGTTTGGAAAAATCTAATTGAGGAATCATGTAAGTCTCTATAGAAAGCCTAGAGCAGAAACTATATAGCTTGGCATCTCAACCTAGGTGTTTTATCATTCTATAAATATCCACTTTTTTTTGTTTATAATGTACTTTATAATTACAAAATTGAAAGAAGTAAGCTACTATTACTACTTTCATTCTCAACAAGAAAGTCCATTAACATAAACAACAATATGTATTGGATTCAAAAGGCATTACAAACTTTCCAAATGGAGATTTTAGTCATCCTAATTGTTTCGTTTTACAAATTCTATCCAGAGCCTTTGATTTGTTTTGTATAGATTTGACTCTTTCAATTTTCATTTAAGGTGCAACAATTAGAGATCAGTTGTTGAGAAAACCGTTTTGGAGAAGACCGATCCAACAATCTTGTTGGACTATTGGACC
Source organism: Vitis riparia (assembly GCF_004353265.1). NCBI lineage: Eukaryota > Viridiplantae > Streptophyta > Magnoliopsida > Vitales > Vitaceae > Vitis > Vitis riparia. Next base: position 12,693,009 of record NC_048445.1, read on the forward strand.
TTAAGTAAAGCATTGAATTTGCCCATAATGTATTGATTGAATTCTGACCCAATGTTTATGCCACTGAATTCTACATATATGTTATTGTGTTGAGTTTTGGTATCAAAGATTAAGACAATTAGATTAAATGTAAATTTCATGAACGACATTGAATTATTAGGCATGTCTCTAATGCTTAGATTGAGCCTTTGCTAAGAAACACCACACATTTAGTTTCATTACAAGGCCTATACACATGAAGTGCATATATATTGAATTATTAGGTATGTCTTGTAATGCTTAAATTGGGCATGGAGCTTTTTAGATGTATATATTTTTTATGGTTCTCGTATCTCTTGGAAAATATTCCATTCTTCTTTTGTATTTTCTAATTCATTTTCTAATGGATTGGTTCATTTTACAAATTCTATCCATTTAAGAATAAATTACCCCCATAGATTGTCTAATGCTTTTAAAGTGTCCAAATAATTAAACCCTTTCTCTTTAAAGATTTTTGTAATTCTTGAAGTTTAAGTCTTGAAATTAAAGCCTCATAATATTCTCAAAAACTTAATAATTTGTTCTTTGTAAATAGGACATGTAGCAAGTTGTTGAAACTCTAGTTTGTTATTTGGCGTGGCCATTGATTCAAGCAATTACAGTTAAATTAAATAGTTTTTGTTGTATATAATCATTGTTGGTAGAATTTGGAAGGAGATTTTCTTGTTACTTGAAATAGTTGTTGATTTAGAACAAGTTCTCAAGCCATGTTTGGTGTATGAAGAAAAAAAATACTCAATAGTTTGGAAATAAGAAAGCCTGAGAGGAGATTTCAATTTGCCTTAGAAGGTTGGTATGTATTCTAATATTTTTTAGAATGTTACAATATTTTTCTTATAAGCTTCTCTTGAATCAATTTCTCAAGATAATATATTGTTAATAGCATTGTGCACAAAGAACAACATAACTCTAGGGAAAACCCAATCAATTTTCCAAAAATAGGAAACATGTTAAGTTAGTTGTTAGGATAGCTATTGAAGAATTTTGATTTAGAAATGGACATTCCTAAGGTAAACAACAAACTTCCCTAATTTACTTGCATAAATGAATTTTATATTTTCCCCCCAATAATAATAGAAAATTAAAGTGAAAGTCGCCATAATAAAAAGAAACAATCACAACTATTGAACCTATATGTCGTAAGGAAGCTCAAGACTTCAAAATCTTACTGGTTGTCCTTTGAAAGTTGATCATGAAATTTGTTATGATTACAACAACTATTGTCTACATTATAATGTATGGAATCTCCACAAGACCCTATTGACATAAAAATAAAAGTAATCCATCATTTACACTTCTTGTAAGAAATATTATTAGCCAAATTTTTGCAGTATTAAGATGATTACATATGTTGTTGCATAAGGAAAAGTTTCCCTGATTTCAATAAAGAAAGGTCTAGATCTCTTTTAGGAGATAGTGAATCCAAGAAGACCAAGCCCCAACCCTATAGCCTTTAGATTCAGATTGTTCTTATTATTCTTGGATAAGATTATAATTATAGAGCTATCCACTAAAGAACAATTTTGATAATCCTAGATAATTACGTTCCTTTAGTCTTGAGCCATTTTGGGAGAGACAATCCATAAAGCCTAAAGAAGCCACTAAAGAGGCATTGTTATGCCCTTATCCACACCTAAATGACATGTGATCTAGAAGATTATGACCATAACATTTCCTTTAGTGAAAATTTGACATATACTCTTTGGAGTTAGAGTATGTCAATTGATCACATAATAAAGAGGATTTGTAACTTAAAGATTAGATAGGTAATCTTGATAGCTAATAGCACTACCTTGTTAGATTATAAACACAAGTTCATGGAGATTCTATATGCAGTAGATAATAGGGCATGAACTTGAGCTATGCTTGTTGTAATTTCATAGGATACTAGAGTGTGGTAGATTCTCTTTAGTAGAGTATTGAATCATCTTTAGAATTAGATTATAAGGGAGCCAATATTTTACTATGGGTTCTAACGATCCCTGCTTAGGCTCTTATTACACAAAGATATGTTTATTTTGAGGGATTTAGGTTTCTGGTTCATAAATGTGTATTAAGATGTTTTGGTAAAAACACAAGATTACACTAGAGCTTATGAATTATCTTTCTGGTACAGGCTAATTGATTAATCAGAGCCTGTCAAGGCTAATTAATTAATTAGGACCCAATTGAACTAGATTAGGTTAGTGAAGCCCAATTTGGTCTCAAGTCACTTAAGCTCACAAGAAGCCCTATAAATACCTTTACTAGGGGTTAGGGTTTTAGTTTTATCTATCATGTTCTAGAAAGAGCCTCCATAGAGAAACCTTAGCCACTGCCTAGATTTTTTCATGCCAATTTACATGTGAGAAAAGATTAGGTAGAAGACTAGTGGCTAAACAAGATCTTCAATGACTTCAAATTTTTTCTTCACTACATGGATTTGATCTAGGAACATCCAAATCTAGGTATAGTTTTTACTTCTCTAGGTTATTATTCTATTGGGTTTTTATCACCAATGTTCCCACTATAATAGTTTCTAAAGAAGCTTAAGGTAGTTTACATGCTCTCTATTTGATCCAAGGCCAAAGAATAGAGTAATTCAGATTTCTTATCAATTGGTATCAGAGCCCTAAGATATAATTTTTCATATTAGATCTACTCTAGGATGTGTTAACCTTTTTTTTCAGAGCTAATTGTTTCATCATATAGCCCTAGGGTTGATTGTTTCATCCTATGGTGCCAAAGATGAATGCTTATGCCTTTTGTTTTAATACGATGGTTATAACCATGATTTCCTTTTGTTTTCTCTTAGATTATGTTGTAAGCTTACATTGTAAAAATACAATATTTTTAATCATTAGATTGATTGTAAACTTTATTTTGAGGAGTATAGGAACTTTTGTAGTAAAAAATCTAGTTTTTATCAATCTTGTAACCTATGGATGATAAGAAAGCAATCCAGGACATCATGTGACTCCTATTACAACATAGCTAAGTTTTTTTTTTTTTTTTTTTTTATGGAGAAAATAGTCGAAATTTGGAGAAGAAATAGCCTTGAGTGCATAAATTTTTGCAGCAATGCTTGAGCAACTAGATTAGCACTTGAGCATTGGCATCAAGCATTGGTGTTGAGTGCTTGAGCAATTAAATAAGCGCTCAAGCAACTTGAATGCTCAAACGGTGCTTTCAATGGTGAAAATTGCTTCCAACTCCTTTCTCAAATTTTTAACAGCAAAAAATAGTAAAGAAAAGGGTCATGGCAACTTAGGGAGTTATGTAATAGTGTAAGATTTAGTTGTAAATCACTCACTAACCCTATGTTGTGTTGCAAGTACTATATTTGGTAAATTTTGATGATTATCCAAATGGATTACCATATTTATACAAAAAAGATTCATAAAGTCGTGGGAATAATTGTTTTATTTTATTATTTATTTTATACTATATTTAATTTTAATGTGTTAAATGAATAATAAAATATTGGAAAAGTAATTTTGGATTTTTCTTAAGAAAATAAATTTTCATAAGAAGCATTTTCCTATTGTTATTTTTCTTGAGGTGGTTGGTATTGAAAATCATATTGCTATTCCTTTTTTAACTATCTACTTGGTTTTGGGTAAGTGGTTCTTGAATTGGATAGGTGGTTCTCTAAGAGAAGGAAAATGATACTTATGATAGTCCCCCAAACCCTCCTCTCACCCTCGAGAAAAAGAGAAAATCATTAAGTCTTTCAAGCTTCCCCCATGAGGTAAGAATGACTTTTGAGGATATGGATTGTTTAAGGATAAATGAATAAGAAAGCAATTCTCTTAGCACAAGAGTCCCAATTTAAAAAGTAAATAATGGATTTGGAAAATCTCATGATAAAGAATTTATTTTAAGAAAGGTTACCAGAATTACTAAAAATTCTTTCTTTTCAAAAGATTAATTGGAAAAAGGCATTAGCAAATTAAGCCCACACCCGCCATTGTCTAGCTCATCTTAATTTGGGTTCATTACTACCCCCACGATGGGTTGGGCCCTAGGAATCAAGAGATATGAACTCTCATTATGTACAAGACTAGACATGTCTGTAGTTGGAGCAACCACCCCCATGGTAGGGTTCCTTACTTGGTGACATCGATAGTTCAAGGACAATGGCTATTCACTTAACATTGGATATGAAGTGGTTGAATTGCCCAATGTAGTTCCATTTGCATAGTCCACAAGCCAAAAGAAAAGTATGTTGATCTTGTCTTCAGATACCTTTCATGGTTAAGGCAAGGAAATCAATTTGAGAGGGTCTCTAACTAATAATAAAGTCCTAACTTACCCCATGTAAACTTGATTCTTATGATACTAGGATATCTTGCAAATAGATATCTAGTCTTGAGAGCCCTACATTTTTTTACAAATTCATTCTTGTTGTTTATGTTCATTTTATTAATGCATGGTTTTCATTTTTGTAATAGATATCATGTCTTATAATCCAATTAATCTCATACTCACTACTAATAAATTGATTGAACCAAACTATGGATTGGAAAATGAATCTAGACATAATACTCACTTCAAAGAAGCTAAAGTGGATAACTCAACTACATCTCCCCCAAAACAACATTCCGCTCAAGAAGAGACTGATGCACATCATAGTTGGTAAAAGATGAATCAAAAGACCAAGTGTATCATACTTGGGTCTTTGGATAATGTGTTGCGACATCAACACGTGTCTATGCTAACAACTTATTATATACTTAATACTCTCCATGAGATGTATGGTGACAAAGGTATGTCACCTAGATAAGTTGCCCTTAAGACTACTATGAATGCTAAGATGTCAAAAGGAACTCATGTTAAAGTTCATATGATTCATATGATCAAAATCTTTAACGAGATGAAGGCCCTTGGAGCTAAGATTGAAGGGAAAACCTAGGTTGACATGGTTTTAGAGACCATGTTAGATTCTTTCAAGCGATTTAAGCTCAAGTATTTTATGAATAAGATGGTGATAAGCGTAACCAAACTAATGAGAGAACTTTAGACGGCTGAGGGGATTCTCAAGGACTAGAAAGGCATTCATATGGTAGTTAAAAGTTCTTCAGCTAAGGAGAAGCCTGAATGATAGGGGCATATACCTAAAATTAGCTTTTGAAGCAAGGGTTGCTATGTAGGCAGTGGGAGATGTTACCCTTATCTTAGATGATAGTTGTCTTCTAGTATTAAAAGATTGTCTTTATGTTCTTAAGTCTTAAAAGAATTTGAATTTACTTTATAAGTTATGTAAATTGAATTATTCAATGTTACATATATATATATATATATATATATATATATAATAAACAAGTTTTTATTAAATTGAATAATTTGTTTATATGCTCAAGGTCATTGGTAGATAATCTTTATCGTGTATCTCCATTATTTGTTTTTTCAAGTAATGAGAGTTATTATGTCTCAGAGAAGATAAATGAACCTAGCACTAGTGCTAATCAAACATAACCTAGGCACTTGTTCCTAGGTCATATTAATCTAAACAAGATCCAAAGGCTGGTTAAGTTTAGAATTCTACCTTATTTAATTCCAAAGATCTTCCAGTCTACGAATCTTGTATAGAAGATAAGATGACTAAGAGACCCTTTACTACTAAACGATATAGAGCTAAGGAGCGTTTAGAGTTAGTGCATATTGACATGTGTGAGCCTTTTAATGTCCATGCATGGGTTATGAGTACTTGATCACGTTTACAAATTATTACTCCAAGTTTGGATATGTTTATTTGATGCATAAGAAATTCGATGCCTTGGATAAATTCATTGAATTTAAGGCAAAATTGGAAAATCAATTAGGTAAACATATCAAGGTACTTCAATCTGATTGAGGTGGGGAGTACATGTCTACTCAGTTCATTTTTTTCATCAACGAGAATGGGATTTTATCACAGTTGAATATACCTAGAACTCCACAGCAAAATAGAATAGCGAAAAGAAGAAATCGAACATTGATAGACATAGTGAGATCTATGATGAGCTTCTCATCACTTCCTATATCCTTTTGAGGAGATGCCTTAGACACTATGACTTACCTTATCAACCTAGTGTCTTCCAAGTCGGTACCTTTAACTTTCATAGAGATGTGGAAAGGTAGCAAACCTAGTTTGCAACACATTCACATTTGTGGGTGCTCGACACATGTGTTGAAGCCAAAGGTAGACAAGTTAATTGGAAGCAATGTTTGAGGTATGTTAGTTTGTAGGTTATCCAAAAGGAACAAGAGGGTATTATTTTTATAACCAGGTTAACCAGAAGGTATTTGTTAGCATAAATGGCAAATTTTTGGAAAATGACGATACGATGAGTAGTAGAGCAAAATATGATATAGATTAGAGAGCAATTGAAGACACTCTCATATTAGGACAAAGGATTATAGGTCTAAAGGTTCCTATACCTATTATTCCCATCAATTCTAGTACATGAGAGTCTTTCGTAATAGGAGAGTTGTTAGACAACCAAGTAAGTTCATGTATTTGGGAAAGTCTTTCCAGACAATTCTAGAAAAACATGAGATTGATCCTATAGATTACGATGAAGCTATAAGAAGTTATGATATTATTCTATGGTAAAGAACTATGGAGGCAGAGTTAGAATCCATGCATTCTAATGGAGTCCAGGTGCAAGTGGGTCTAAAAGAAGAAGAGATGAGTAAATGGAAAGGTTGAGATATATAAGGCTTGCTTGGTAGCAAAGAGTTATAGTCGAAAGCTTGGTTTTGACTATGAAAAAACTTTCTCACTAGTAGCCATGCTCAAATCCATTAAAATACTCATATCCATTGCAACACATCTCGATTATGAGATATGAAAAATAGATGTCAAGACAATGTTCTTGAATGGTTATACTAAAAAGAGCATCTGTATGATGTAACTAGACGAATTCATAGCAAAGACATAAGAACACCTTGTGTGCAAGTTGCATAAATCCATTTATAGATTAAAGCAAACATCTCACTCATGGAGTATGTGTTTTGATCAAGCTATCAAAACTCTTGATTTTGATCAAAGTAAGGTTGAGCTTTATGTGTACAAGAAGACGTAGGAAAGCTCGATGGTGTTTTTTGTCTTGTACGTTGATGATATTCTACTCATTAGGAATGATGTAGGATTATCATTAGTCAACATTTGACTATCTACTCAATTCTAGATAAAAGATTAGGTGAGGTGCAATATATTCTTAAGATTAAGTTCCTTTAAGATCGCAAGAATAGGAAGATTGCATTGTCTCAAGCCACCTAGATTGATAAGCTTTTATTTAAGTATGTGTTGCAGGACTCTAAGAAAGGTCTGCTACCCTTCAAGTATGGAGTGTTTCTATCTCAAGATTAGTGTCCTAAGAAATCTGAGGGAAAAAAATCACATAAATGTAGTACCTTATGCATATGATGCTATATACTAGAGATATCAGTCTAATTCAGGCATGGAGAATTGGATGACGGTCAAGCATATACTTCAGTATCTTCAAAGAACGAAAAATTGTATATTGGTATATCATAGTGATTAGTTTTTACCACATGGGTATAGGAATTTGAACTTTCAGTTCGATAAAGACTCATGCAAGTCTACCTCCGAGTTTGTGTTCACTCTAGGTGGTAAGGCTATTAGTTAGAGAAATGTGAAACAATCCTGTATTACTGACTCCACTATGGAAGCTAAGTATATTGTTGCTTTTAAAGCAACAAAGGAAGTCATTTAGCTTCAAAAGTTCCTGATGGGACTTGAGGTAGTACCCTTAGTTGTATCGCCATTAGAACTATTTTGTGATAATAGTAGGATGATGGCACAATCTAAAGAACTAAGAAACCACTAAAAAGGTAAACATAGAGAGGAAGTATCACTTGATAGTAAGATAGAAATTAGAGGAGATGTGATCATAGAGAAGATTGTTTTTGCAAAACACTTGGTAGATCCCTTCATGAAGACTTTGTCTACTAAAGTCTTTCATGGTCATAGAGATAACTTAGGTGTCAAATGTGTTCCTAGCATGCTTTAGGACTAGTAGGAGTTTTTTAAGATTGAGCCCTATAAAGCATGACATGATGCAACAAAATGATATTCATTTATAAATTTGTTTCTCTATGTTTCTTAGTTTTTTTGTCCTATTCCATATGCATTAATTGTTTATTTGAGTGTACTTGCTCATATCACTTGCATTGTATATGACATAGGTACATTAGGAGTTGCATAGAAGTTTCAAGTCATGGATTCCTTATAGAATAATGAGTAGTCCATAGTCAATTCATGGATTTGGGCAATCCATCTGAAACTGTAGTGCTCCACCTCCTAATTGGAGGGAAGACTTGTGTTGGTCATCAAGATGGTTTTCCCATTATAAGTGCACTAGTATATGTGATGCACATTGGATAAGACCTACAATTAATCATGACATAAGGCTATTAGTTTCCATGATTCTCTAAGCTTCCATATTATGGATATTAGTTCATAGGGAGTTTTCATACAGTGGATAGTAGGACATAAACCCGAGATATGCTTATTGTAAATATAGGATACTAGAGTGCAATTGATTCTTTTTAATGGACTATTGAATCAACATCAAAATTGAATTCTTAGGAAGCCAGTATTTTCATATGGGTCCCAATGGTCCCCGCTTGAGCTCCTATTACACGGAGGCATGTTTATTTTAAGGAATTTGAGTTTCTGGTTCATAAGTGTGCATAAAGACATTTTGGTAAAAACATAAGATTGCACTAGATTTTATGAATTATCTTTTTGCTGTAAGCTAATTAATTAATTGGAGCCCTTTAGGAATAATTAATTAACTAGGACCCAGTTGCGCTAGATTAGGTGACCTAAGCCCAATTTGGATTCAAGTCACTTAAGCCTATAGGAAACCCTATAAATATATACCCTTATTAGGGGTTAGGGTTTCAATTTTGCTTGTCATTTTTCAGAGAGAGCCTCTAGAGAGAAACCTTAGACACTCTTTAAAGAGAAAAATAAACACTTTTCTCGTGCCTAGTTAAATATGAGGAAAGATCGGGTGGAAGACTAGTGGGTAGATCTTATGACCTAAGGAGAATATGCAAAATTAAGAGAACAATTTTTTCTTATTGAGATTATTTTTCCATGTCTTTCTCACTAGACTCTCCCTATTTTATGCAGGCTTCTAAATATAAACTAAATAAAATAAAAACAAATCCCAAGGATCCTTTATTTTCTAAACTAAAGAGAAACTGATTAGAAATAAAATACAAACTAATCCTAAGGATATTGTATTCCCTAAACTAAATAGAAACTAATTAGGAATAAAAACCAAAAATTGAGGGATCCTAGGGATCTTTTATTCGTAACATTCCCTTTCCTATCAAAAGAAGTCTTGTCCTCAAAGCTAAAATTGTGGAAACTTTGTTGAATCTTATAAGCATCTTCCCATGTTACATCTTTTGGAAACAAGTTGGATAATTACTCTATTCTTCTTTTTCAATTTTATTTTCCTCATCTCCTTATATAGAGAAAATTTGAAGTGTAATTGCTCAAGACATGCGCCTTGAATCCTTTTGAATCCGATATGTTAAAGCTAACTTATTGAGACCTATAATTTCACCTCTCAACACTAATTTCCTTCCATCAATAATAAATTCCATTCTCAAATTCTTGAAATCCCACAATATGGGTCCTAATTCAACGAGCCATTAAATTCCCAATACCATATCACATCCACCTAAAGGTATAAGCCTCAAATCTGCCTGAAATTCCTTATCTTGCATGTTCCATGTCAATCACCTACAAATTGCATCACTAGTAATTCTAGTTCCATTCGCCACTACCACCTTCATGGGGTTGGTAGTTTGTATTGATCATCCTATTCTTTTGGCCACTATGAGATCAAGGAAGTTATGGGTGCTTCCTGAGTTAATTAGTATGTGATGACCTTCTTCTTGATGTTGCCACAAATTCTCATGGTTTGATGAGATGTTGAACCAAATATTACATTGATTGAAACCACAATATCATCATTCCTGACATTATTTTCAACTTCACATGTTGCTTCCACTTCACTGTCATGACCATCTAATAGAAAATTTTGCTTCTTTTTACATTTATGGCCAAGCTCATATTTCTCCTCATAATAATAACAAAGCCTTTTTTTCTATCTTTATACATCTCTATGGTTGAAATCCTTTTAATGCGTGGTAATTGGTCATTCTGATTCATTTTGATGCTCGTAAAGTTCACTATATTCCTCCTACTTTCATTAGAGTCCTCGACTTCCTTGAGAATTGCTTCCATTGTCCCTTCCTACAATAAGGCTAACCCAATGGTTTGGGCTATTGTGTTCAGTCGAAACATAGTGACTTGATTTTTAACTACTTCTTTCAAGCCACTAACAAAACATTGAACAAAAAATTCCTCTAGCAACCCATTAACTCTAGCCATTAGCACTTCAAACTACTCTTGGTATGCCTTAATTGTAGCAACCTATTTTAGTTTGGTTATTTTCCCAATAGGACTATTATAAGTACCAGGGCCAAACCTAGAAACAACATCTATAGAAAACTATCACCAATGGATCTCTTTGTTACTAGCCTTGTACCCTTGAAACCATTCCAAGTCTTTTCCTTCTAAATGTAAGAAAGCCAAGCCTATCTTCTAAATCTTTGTTGTTCTCATGCTTTAGTCCCTTCTGCCATGATTGGTGCTAAGACCATACTCTAATACCAATTTTTATGATGCAAGGAAAAGATGAAAAATTGAGAAAACAAATTTTTCCTATTGAGATTATTTTTCCATGTCTTTTTCATTAGACTCTTCCTATTTTATATAGGCTTTTGAATAGAAACTAAATAAATATAAACAAATCCCAAGGATCCTATATTTCCTAAACTAAATAGAAACTAATTAGAAATAAAAACTAAATAAAATAGAAACTAATCCTAAGGATCCTTTATTTCTTAAACTAAATAGAAACTAATTAAGAATAGAAACCAAATATTGTGGGATCCTAAGGATCCTTTATTCCGATTGTAATAGTAGACATGATCTTTGACGACTTCAAATTTGTTCTTCACCACACAAATATAATTTAAGGACATTCAAATCTAGGTATTGTTTCTACTTCTCTAGGTTATTATTCTACTTGGGTTTTATTGTCAATGTTTCTACTAGATTAGTTTCTAGATAAATCTAAGTTAGTTTGCATGCTACCCATTCAATTCAGCGATAAGAAACAGAGTAATCCAAGTTTCCCAACAAAGAAAAGGAAGCCCTAAGGTTTCTTATTCTTCCATTAGAATGTATCCTTACATTAAGAACTGTTTTTAAGTGAAAGTAACTTGTTAATTGAATCCCTTTTATTCAACATAAAGCATTATATTTCAATATTTGACAATTAGGGATTATAAGTCTCAATATGGTATCCCAAGCACTAAATGGTAAAGTCATTTTGACTTGGGAAAACTTTCATCAAGCCCTAGATATTGAAATTGGGCAAAGGGTTGTGATATTAGGAATCATGAAACCATTAAATTTTATACCTAATTAGAGATTGGAGCTTAAGGTTGCATAGGGTATTCTAAGCACTTAATGGGTAAGTCATTTTGATTTTTAATAGTCATATGTAAGCCCATTTTTAAATCAGTAATGTTGTTTAAGAAATATAGGGTTTTGCAAAAGGATTCAATTGATAGGTGAACACTTTTAGATGGTATATTAATAACAAGGATCATTACATGGTAAGGAAGGGACCTTAGAGATTCCCCCTTCCTCAACTGTTAGTTACAAATTTGTTAAGACTTTTTAACCAATTCTTCTTTTTCACATAATAACTTTTGAACCACTTTCTTGCCTAAAGCAAGAATTCAATAAAGAGTTTTCTGCCACCATTTTTTCATTCTCTTAATCTTTCCACCTCACCTACATTCCAAGATCCTTTCTCTAAGGTTCAACACCTGACTTATCGAGTTCTTTTTAAAGTTACAACTACACCCCTATTCTTGGAGAACCATCATATTATTCATACATAGTTTGATGTGGCCAATAAGTCATCCCACCAATTTAAAGATGTTGTATTACAAATTATGACAAATTACTTAAGTGCATGAATTAGGCATGAACACATTAACCTGTAAGGAACTCATGACTTGAATCTTTTGTGCAATTTCTAATGCACTTAAGTAATGTTCAATTCAAGTGATCAAGTTAAAGCTCAAATATATTTTGCATGGACATCACATGTTTAAATTAGAAATCATATATTTTGAAACTACCATAAAAATCAAGCAATAGATAGATTAGAATGATAAAACATTGAGAACATATGTTGATACAACATTCACATTATATCACTTCATAGATTAGTTGCTTATCAAATCAAAATCCAGAAAATATGGTTTTATGCCCTAAAACTTCATGTAGAATAATAATTATTTTGAAGATCAATTTGGATGCATAAAACATAATAGATTAAAAAAATAAAGAAATGTCAAAATAATAATTTTATTTTTACCTTGATATATGATACTGATAATACTTTTGATGTAAGCTTGAATCATTTGGTGAATTTTAGTCAAAATCTTCAATTCATTACTCTCATATAGTGGATGGATTAGTATAGTATATGTTATTACAAGTAAAACAAATCTTAAAACATAAGAAAGAGAGTATGATTGGAGCCCTTAACCTTATGAAAAAATTTATAACTATTGGTCTTTCCATCAAAGACTACATAGAAATTATAATTTTTATTTACCAATATTATGTACAAACTAATAAATAATAGTATATTACAAATTTGAATACATTTATGTAATCGTATGGGTTATATTTTTCTATTTTAGTGCATTACCCATAGACTTCATGCATAAAATAAATTTCAAAATAAATAGTTACAAAAGTTATAACACCGTATTCATCCCAATGAAAAAAATCTTTTAACTCCTTATTTATTATTTTAGTCTCCCACAAGCAAGACTCATATACTCTTTTAAATATTCCACAAATATAATTATGAATGGGGTCACATAGTAAAAGAAAAAAAAAATGCTAACATGAATTTCTCTATCATATCGGTCAAAGCTTCGAGCCTCACGGAAACCTTTTCACTATGGCTTTTTTTATTTTTTTTGTCACTTTCTTTTCTTCATTTTTATTCTCCCATTGCTATCAACCAAGCCACTAGCAAAGAAAACCCTCAAGTCAAAGAAAAGCCTCAAGTTTCAACCTAAACAAGCTTAAAAAAAGTGACTTTGAATGGGGTGGCAGCCCTATATCACTCCACCAACTTACTCAACCTTCAATTTTTACCTACTATTTTGAGTATGAGACGCTAGCTCCACCACCTCTACTAGATTTGATTCCAGACAATTTCACTTTAATTTCTAATATATTTTAACGTTGAAGTACTCGTTTAAACTTCTAAGATTTAATCCCTTCTTCCACTTTTCCAAACATAATGATTAACAACCTTTATCAATGTGTTTAAGCCCTTCACTGGTCTGCAATCTTTCACTGCTTGTCCAACACAGATTTTTAGCCATATTCGAATTGGGTTGTTGGGTCCCCTTCACAGTTGCTCAGGCGCACCAAGGATCTAGCCTTCAGGTCTTACCGGGTGCTTGCTGTTCCCAAACATCATGACAAATCTCCAATCTAATCATCTCTGCTAGAACTTCTCCTGCGCTCAGAACATATATTTTCATGGCAGGTGCTCATGATGATATTAAAAAATGTCCAAAAACTACATAATTTTCTCCATGGGTGCCCAATCACATCTACTTACTGTCATAAAATGAGTCCAAAAATAAAGACTATTTTATTAGATGATATAAAGTTTATATAAATCTTATATGTTTAGGAATGTTTGAGTACACGCCTCTTTTATTATATTTATAAGCATTAATATTATATTTTTAATTAAATTAAGCATACTCAATAGTCTTCATTTTCATTTTTTGAAAGAAAAGGAAAAAAATGTAAATCTAATAATTATATATCTATGAGAAAAATTAAAGGGTAAAACAGCCAATTTTCCTCCACATGGCAGGTTTTGGCCTTCTAGGTTAACCAGGCACTCGGGTCAGTCCTACTTGAACTTGAATTGTTGTTTTTGGGCTGGACTTGACACCTTAGGAATTAACCCTACTGCCCAAGCTTCCTCTAAAAAATCTTTAGTGCATAAAATTTGGTTTACAAATTATGAAAAATTAGTATATGTTTGACAGTATTTTTAAAAAATAATCATATTTTAATATTAAAAAATAATTATCAAATAATGTCTTATATTTTGAAGTTTTTTTTATAGGGTTAATTTCATTCTCTTTCCTAAGGTTTTGGTTAAATATATATAATCCTCGTAGGTTTAAAATTTCATCATACACCTCTCTTGTTTTAAGTGAGAGAGAAAGTAAGTGAAAATGATAAAAGGAGATATTTGATGAAATTTAAAATTTATTAAAACTAAATGTATTTAGGTAAAACCTCAAAGAGGCTAACGAAATTAACCCTTTTTGAAAATATTAAAGATTGTAATTAAACATTGTAAGTAATTTCACTTTCCACCTTTATCTATGAAGTTCATGTAACTTTAAATTGTCACTTACCTTTAATGTCAATTTCTCAACTGTTTTATAAACTCATCCACTTTTAATAAATGCATATATATTCATATTTTCGTTTCCTTTTTTCGATTTCTTTGTGGAAGTCTTATATAAATATTAAAATTATGTTTATCATTAAAAATAAATAATAACATTTTAAAAATTAATAATGGATTATAATATTATAAAATTTATATTAATTTTATTTAAAATTTGCATTAAATTATAAGGAACAAATAAAACGAATGGCAATAATTTTTAAATAAATAATATAATAATTCTAAAGAAAATATTAGATGTGGTTTTTTAATATGATAAGTTATAATTTCTTTTTTAAAATCAAATAATAATGTTTAAGAAAATAACAATAGTTAATAATATTTTACTTAAAACAAATTATAAATATGAGAATAATACTACATTTAAAAAAAATTATAAATAAAACAAGTTTTTTTATTACATGTACATATTTATTCTCTAATAATTAAAATATGTTATAGACCTAATCTAGCAAATTATAGTATTAATTGACTCAATTTTGAGTTTCAAATCATTTTAAAAAAAAATTAATAGGCTTATTAAAGAATTTAACTCATTAAGTTTTGTCTGGTATGAAGTTTGTTTGACCACTAAAAAAATTTGGAAAAGTACCATATTGTTTGCCTAGTTATGTTGGAGTAATTTTGATCTAGACAATTTATATTAATTTACTCCATATCTTAGTTTCAAACTATTTTAAAAAAATGATTAGGTTCATTAATGAATTTAATGCATTAAGTTTTGCTTGATTTAAAATTTCTTTTGTCTAGTAAAAAAAAAATTAAAAATTATATTTATGCATAAAAATAAACCAATATTTTTATTTTAAACCAATTTTGGTTGAAGAAATTCTAGTATTAATTCACTCAAATTTTTAGTTCTTATTATAAAACTAGAAGAAAATAAGAAATGAAGTAATGCATATAAAGGAGAATTGAGAGAATGAGAGAAAAAACTTGAGGGGACTTTCTTGCTTTGGATGATCTTCCTTTTTTCTTTCCAAAAAAGCCTTTTATAGGCTTACAAAATATGAGAATTCAATACCTTCATTTACTCATCTTAAAGGTTAGTATTGATGGACTTAATATATTATGACTTAATGAGGACAAAATATAATAATTTAATGTGGTGGCATTCATCATGTGTTGCACTAACCCTTCGATATCCATCATACTAAAAACATATGCCTCATTAAAACCTTACAACTAAAACCCTATGGAAAAAACCTAGCAAAGGAAAAGGAGTATAATATTCTTGTAATTCTTTAGGCTACTCTTAGCCTGTTAGGATTGTTTCATTAAAAAACTTTCTAGTAAGACCCAATATGATAAAACTTGGAAGAAGGAAAAAAGAATACAGTACATTGACATCCTTTTATAAACATACTCTCCCTTGTGTCAATATCTTTAGGTTGATGCATTCCAATTTTATGTATTAACCTCTTGAATGTTGATATTGATAATGACTTAGTAAATAAATTTGTTAGATTATCACTTGAATGTATTTGCTAAACGTCAATTTTACTACTCTTCTAAAGTTCATATGTATCAAAGAATTTTGGTGAAATGTGTTTGGTTCTATCTCCTTTAATATAACCCCTTTTTTATCTATGCAATGCATGCAATATTATCTTCATATAACATTATCGGGTTGCCTTTAATCGAGAATAGTCCATATGATTTTTTAATATGTTGGATCATAAATCTTAGTCATGTATACTGATACGTTCCCAATTGGTGTCTCAGCTGATTCATGTCCTCTCAATGGTCCCTGACAGTGGTACCATTTGATTCGTGTCCAGCTGGTGTCCCTTGATTGTGGTCCTCAAAAGGGAGTAATCAACAAAATTTATAACCTATTACACCATGTACTAGGATAGCCTTAGCTAGCATAGCATAGTGGCTTTAGGGTCGTTCACTGGGATGGGTTTTCACTTCACAATTGATATTAATTCAAAGATGAATTGGTGCCTTTTCATTTCAAGGTTAGCTTTAAAAGAAAACATAATCTTTGGTGGAAAAAGGATTGGTTTTAAGCTAACCAAAAATAGTAACTGATTTTAATTACAAAGAAAAGTGTTTCTTGGAGTTTCAGATCACTAGGCTCAGGTTCCTCATACAAAAAGGAAATTTCGGTCACTTGTTTCTTTTCCTCGCATTAGAGAATTAACATATAGTTAATTCTCTAACCGGTGTGGTACAGATGCTTCCCATTAATAGGTTCAAACACTAAATCCCTCTCACTGATGCATCTTGCAATGGCTCGTGCCTCTCACCTAGCATTTGCCATTCAAGGTGGTCCTTCACATTGTATTACCCGTCGAAAGCTCGCAAGAGATAACTAATGGATGTCTCCATGGAGTCCAAAAGCTTACCAAGTGTTGGCTATTCTAGAAAATTCTACCTTCAAACCACCTCCCAAAGGCTCACAAGAGATAAACTAGTGCATCTAAATAGACGGAGACCACTTGCCTTACCAAGTGTTGGCCCAGGTGATTTAAAGGCGTTTTAAGTTAACTAAAAAGATAAAAACCATTAACGGGTCACACTTCCTCTTCATTAAACACTAAAACAACAAAACTTCAAATTCTTGCATTTGGAAACTTACACGGCTTTCTTCACTCCAAGAGACGAAGAGCCTAGCCTCTCATCCTCTGAGAAAACATCCTCAGAGTTTGATTGGCTAGAAAGAAAAATAATGAGAAAACAAAAATATATAGGAAAAACAGAGCAAGTGCTCTGTAAAATATATTTCTTCCTTTCGCCGATTACATGATGATATGTAAAGAAAATTACAAAACTATATATAAGGGGTTATTCACTCTTTGTTCTTACTTAAAGACTAAGGAATCCTATGATAGGTGGGTTACAAGGAGAGTTTGGGGATTTAGACATCAAATATCTAAAGCAAAATATCTCAAAATGTCGGTCGCAAATATTGGGAAGCTTCATGAGAAATTCCACAGCAAGAGGGCTGCAAAATTTCGCAGAAGGATAACATTTTCGCAGCCCAAGGCTGATTTCGCAGCCGTGCAAAATTTTCCTTCAGCTTGGAGTGATCGGCTTCCAATGGCTGTAACTCCTTCATTTCAACTTCGAATTGCACACCATTTAAAGCATTAGATTGTTGACTTCCTGAGCTTCGAAACAACATATAGCATGCATAAATTGAACTCCAGGAAGTGCTCCAAAAGTGGCTGACATGACTGTCATCTAGAATGCTTCATGTTAGATTTCTCTTTGCTTCCCCTCCTTGCATTCCGGATTTGCTTATGGCAAAGGACTTCAAAGCTTTGGTTCTTCATGTTTCTGAGCTTTCCATTGCTTTGCCATGGATTCCAAAGAATTCTCCTCAATCTTGGATTGCTTTGGTGATCAAATTACTAACAAAAACACCAAAACTTACACAAAGTGATTAGAAATGATTGCAAAGGTCCTTAATATGTTAATTGGGTTAAAAGGTGATAACTACTACTCAAAAGTGTTTAAAAGAGTTAATTATAAGCTACAAAATAGCACTTTTTGAGTAGTAATCATATACATTCATGATTTGCTTCATGAATTACAAGTATTTCTTAATGATTTGACGACATGGCCACCATTGTTTGTTTGATAGATCTCTACGAAATAGCAATACCATCATAATTAAACAAATACCCTATTTTTATCCTAGCTTTGTGTGAATCTAAAAGGTATCCTACATCTGCATATCCAAACAATTGTAACTATGATTCTCTTGAACAAAACTAACCCATATAAGTGGTTCTGCAAAGATAGTGCAATATATGTTAGATACTATTCCAATTTCTTTGGGTTGGACCAGAACTATATCTTGCTAATAAATTAATAGAAAAGCCAATATCTAGGCACGTATAATTGGCAAGATACATAAGTGCATCAAGAGCATGAAGATACGTTATGTTAGAACCAAGTAGTTTTTCACCATTTTTGCAAGGGCAAAATGGTCTTTTTTTACTTCAAGTAATTGGAAAACCATTAGAAAACTTAAAAGGTGTGCTTTATCCATATCAAAACACTTAAAAAAAATTTGATGTATGTTAGTTGATATACTAAAACTTCATTTTGAAAAATATTCAATCTATAGACCAAGACAAAATTTGTCTTTCCAAGATCTTTCATCTCAAATTCCTTTTTAAAATAATTTGTTATTCTTGTGAGCTTTTCAAGTGTCCTAAAAAGATTTAAGTCATCAACATATATTATAATAAATGCAAATATGATTTCTAATCTCCTAATGAAATGTATGGACATATAGGGTTATTTACATACCCTTCTTTTAGCAGGTATTCACTAAGGCAGTTGTACCACATGCTTTTGGATTACTTTAATCTATACAAGGATAGTTATAACTTGATTGAGTACATGCTACAAGGTTTTGTACTATTTTTTCAAGTGATTTAAATCCTTTAAGGATTATATATATATATGAACCCATACAAATATGTCATAACAACATCCGTGCTATGTAAATCTAGTCCTTTAGAGACTACCAAACTAATTCAAAAGTGAAATGTGATTGTGTAAATAATGGACGAGTATGTTTCCTCGTAGTAAATACCAGGTCTATACGAGAAACCTTGTGTTACTTATTGTGCATATCTTATGATTTTATTATTATCATCATGCTTTCGTATAAATACTCATTTATACCCAACATGCTTTACATCTTTAGGTGTTTGGATTATAGGTCCAAAAATTTCTTGTTTTATTAATAAGTCTAACTCTACTTGCATAGCTTCTTTCTATTTTAGCTAATCATATTTGTATTGGCATTCTTCCATATTTTATGGTTCAGGATCTTCATCATTTCTTATGATATCAAAGGCCACTTCGAAAGTGAAAATATTGTTAATAAAAATATTATTTCAATCTCATTTTTCTCCTATGTGTACATAACTTACTAAGATCTCACAATTTTTAGATACTTATGCCTCTTCAAAGGCTACTTGTTTAATTCATACATTTTTAAGGACTTTTTGTCCAATATGTGCCTTTTCAAGGACTATGTGCTTTATTTTTTTCTCTTGAAGGCTAGGTTTATTAATTTTATATTAATTAGTCATTTTTTTGGGCTCTTATAAAGTGTTAAGTTTTCCTTGTATTCTCCTCTTCCATGGAATTACATCCTTTGAGGTAGCAAGTCTACCATGCTTTAAGCATATCTTAAATTCATTTGTTAACTATTCTATAGAGATATCAATCTATGTTGGGGAAGTTGCAATTAGGATATGTGACTTTATCACTTTCTTTATATCAATGAATGCATCTAGTAATTGGTTTGCGAGATTTTGGAAATGAATGATTCTTTGAACTTCCAGTTCTCATTGATTTGTACGAGGATCGAGATGAGTAAAGTAGATGTGTTCCAAGAAATTTTTTGTCGTTATTCTAAAATTGTATTTTCTCCCCTTGATGGAGGAAAAATACTTTCATTAAAATGACAATCCACAAAGCAAGCTATAAAAACATCACTTGTCAACGATTCAACATATCTTATGATAGATGAAGAATCAAAACTTATATAAATCCCAAGTCTTCATTGGGAACCCATTTTACTGCATTGCATAGGTGCAATTGGTACATGTACTACACAACTAAGATTCCTAAGTGAGAGACATTCAATTATTATCCAAGTACAAGTGTGAAGAGGAGTATTCTGTTAGAATAGAGCCCTTGAAAGTATCACATGATGTAACATGATATAGTTTCATGAATGATTTATTTATTATAATTATGGTTTTTTTTATCATTATTTGCATTATTATTTCAGCACGCCCTTATCACTTGCATTGTTCATGATTTGGGTGTATTAGGAGTTGCACATAAGATCCAAGTCATAGGTTTCTTACAAGAAGATAAGAGTTCACAATTAGTTTATGAATTTAGGCAATCAATCAAATACTATAATGCAATACCCTTTAATGCTGCTGACAGTGGGCCTTACTATCAATCAATGATTGATACCATAGCAGAAGTAGGTCCAAGCATCAAGGGTCCCACGAGATACCAAATTGGAAATACATATTTGGAAGAGGAGGTGCAAGAGCTTGAGGTATATATAACAAAATTGAAGGCTAAATGACCTATATATGGGAGCACAATCATGTGTGATGGTTGGAGTTCTAGGACTAGAAAGCCTATCATCAATTTCATGATTTATTGTGATAGAAGTATGATATACCATTCTTCAATTGACACTACCAGCATAACTAAGACAACATACTACATCTTTTCCCTTATGGATAAAGTTGTAGAGGAGGTTGAGGAGGAAAAGGTTGTTCGAGTAATCACTGATAATGAGGCAAGTTTTAAAGAAGTCGATATGTTGTTGATGGAGAAATGGAAGCATTTGTTTTGGTCTCCTTGTCAATAAAAGAAAAAAACCTCTCGTTGGAAGTTTTTCACCATCAAGGTAGGGTATATCTGTCAAGGTATGTTACTATTTATATATGTCATTTATGCTAGTGTCAAGAAAAGTTTAAAGCTACCTTGACATTTACATATGTTAAGGTATTTTCTATTCCTACCAATGATGGAATCTTTGTTAGTATGACATATGTCAATGTTTCTTTTACTTTTTTCTAGGTTGGATTCAACATATGTCAAGATTTCTTGATCTTATGTCAATGTTAACTTGCTCTTCTATTAAGGTTGCTACAACAAATGTCAAGGATAAGTATAATATGTCAAGGTTTCTAGCTATTCCAATGTCAATGTTGGGCATTGGCTATCTGTCAAGGTTGCCTATGACAAATTTAATATTATTTTACTATAACTTTTAGTTTTAATGGAAAATGAACTTGTTACCATATGAAACTTGTTTCCAAATTAAATTTGATACATATTTAATTATGATAATAATAACTAAGTCCTAAAACAATGTAAATAAACTATTACTCAAGGGGAGAAATCTTTTTCTACTTACTCTCTATTTTCTATACACAAAAAAAAAAAAAACAAAAAACTGACTACAAATATTCAATTAAGACAATATACAAACTTAAATTGAAAAGTACAATACTATCTTCATAAGAGGTGGTCACTAATTATTCATCATCTTCTTCTTTTTGCTATATTTCTTGAATACCTAGTAGAATAGACGGAACATTAGTAGAAAAGTAAGCAACAAGTATCAAAGTAGCAATTTTCAAATTATAAGGTACTTTCAATTGCAAGAATACATCAAACATATATGCAATTTGTAGATACCATATCTCTAGCATTAATCTTCAAGCACTGACCTCTAGAAAGACCCTAAATTTGCTAACACCTCTATCTCAAACCTATGATAGAAAAACAAATGAGTTTAACAAAAAGAAAAGCTCACATTGAGAAATTAGATATCTAACTACAATGAAATATTTTTAAGATTGAATTCTAAGTTTAATTATTGTGTTTTTATATTATGGACCTAAACAACTATAAAAGTACACTTTTTTTTTAATTTCTAAAAGGGATGCAAAAAGGAAAAGAGAAAACAAAAGTTTCAAATATATCTTTCATGTTATTTTGGCTTCTAAATAGATAAAAACTCACATTATCCAAGAAATAGTTAAAATTAAAATTGAGCATAAATTTTAATCTTCTCAATCATAAATAATGAAATATCTAAAGTCAAATTCATAGAAACCATACTAACTATTAATTTCATGCACCAAATGCATCTAACTAGACTTAACAAAATAAAAAAATCAAGGATATTCTCCTTCATTTCTAATAGGATAATAGATCTTATGTGTGCAAATTTTGTCTTTATTTCAAGAATTAACAAATGCACAAGCTATCTAGTTGAGAGCTTAAATCTGTAAATTTTTAAAAGAAATAAATTAATTAAATAAAAAAAAAGGTCTAAGAAATGGAAAATCTCCAAAATTAAAGAGAAAATCAAGCACATTTCATAAATGGGAAAAAAGTTGTGGAATATGCAGCTATTCTTTTCTAACTAACGTGAAATTGAAAACATGTTTGTCACAAAGTTGTGTGAGAATACATCTATAAGGTTCATAGAAATAATGTGTAGATTGCCATTTAAAGCTATGTAAACTAAGAATGACAAATAGCAAATTATATTATTTATATCTATCATACCTTGTTAAAATACCATGTCAAATATTCCATAGATAGACAACTATGCATGAGTCTAAAAATGTTGTCTAGATGTTCCTCTCATAGGCAACTAATGCATGAGTTCATCAAATTCAAAACTTAACAACAATTAAAGCCAACAAAGCACCCAATTATCAATTATTAAAGAACTCCTAATCCGAGCAAAAACTAAAACTAATAAAGCAACTAATAACAAAATATAAGAGTTGCATTGCCACCCAATATAATGTTCATCCTAATGTAATTGTTCTCATTAAAAAAAAAAAAACTTCATGGCATAAATTAATTGAAGACCCCATACAAGTAACAAGAAAATAATTCATACCATTACAGTGGTAATTAAGGACTACATAAAAATTTTAGTTTCCTTGTAACTATGAATCGAAGAATTAAAATTTTGATTTATTGCTTATCAATCAAATAGCATATCAACATTTAACTAAAGAAAGAGTTTCAAACAATCATGAATCAGAACATTAAAATTTAACCCTAAAAATATGGGGGGGGGGGGGGGGGGGGGGGGGGGAACAAAGAGAAAGAACCAAACCAAATGAGCCCAAGTAAAAATTCAAGTGCATAAATAAGTAAAATTAAATAGTTAACCATATTAAAGAGTCCAATGGTATCTGCAAAGGAAATAGGAGAGATAAAATTTAAAGGTAATCTACTCATAATTATTTCAATTAACACATCCAAATATTGTGGATCAACAGAGAAATCAATTTTAAGAAAACAAAACATCAGCCTTTACTAGCGTAAAATGAAAACAAAAGTTTTAAAAAAAATCATTAGATATCATATTATTTTTGGGGCAAAAAAATTGAGACACTTAATTGCATTAACCATTGATGCCAATAAACTCAATTCAAAACATAAAAATGAAATTGAACATGAATTTCAAGCTTCAAAATTATGAACCAAAGAAACACTAATAAAATGTTAGAAAAGAATGGGAAGAAATATTCTAATATAGGATATTCCAAGATGCATTTTTTTTAGTTATCTTTCTTAGTTTTTCTATAATCAAAGAGAGTAAAAAAGGAAAAGAAAAAGTGAAGATGGAAGAGAATCAGATAATAGAGTAAAATTCACCAATTATATTAATTACAATAATTTTTACAACAATAAAACATGACACAAGATTACATGAACAATCCACAATTTATTGAATTAATTTCACATAGAAATGATAATTGAACCTTCAAATTCTAAAAACAAATTATCATATGCATGATCATTGTGAAATCCTAGAAAATAACAAATTAAAAAAACAAATTCAAACTTTTAGAATAGGATATTCAAAGTTTTCACTTTAATAGTTTTTTTTTTCCTATTATTTCTCCACAAGCAAATACAGAGTTGGTGGTAGTGTGGTGAGGTGCAATGGTAGAAGCCTGTGAAAAGAAGATGGGCAATGAGTAATGGTGGCAACCGTGCGAACATGAGAATGACGACCATAGGTGGCGCATGAAAAGAAGGTGTGGTGGAGCTAATATGGGCGGCGAAAAGTGGCTATCAACAATGGGCGATGAAAATGGTGGCAGAAGGGGTCACCATAGTGTGATCCTGGAAATGGTGTGCAACCGACAGTGGTTGGCATAGTGGACGACAAGGGATGGCATGGTGAGTGAGAGAGTGAGAGAGAAAGAAAGGAAGAGAGGAAAAAAATGAGGAAGAAAGAGAGAGAGCGTCGATCGGTTTCGTCACCACCAATGACAACTAACAGCCACTGTATTGTTGAGATGGGCAAGAGACATAGGTATGGAGAGATAACGGGGAAAGAAATAGGAGAGAGGAAAGAAGAAAAAAAAAAAGGAGAGTGGCGGTGACAAAGAAGTGGGAGAGAAAAATGTGATCTCTTAGGGTTCTTTGAAATGAATGGTAGATATGAGATTAGAAAATAAACGGTCCAGATTTCACCAACATTAATCTTATCACACCAAAATTTAAATTCTTATTCTATGAGTCAACTTTATGAGAATCAATTTATGGAATATATTTATAACTTTTATAATGTCAATTTACCATAATTATTTTCTTCTTTCCTAATGTCTAAATTTGTATGAGTTAACTTAAAAAATAAAATTTTGAAACCTAATATTTTCTTGACAATTGATAAATCAAAAATTCAAATATCTTAATTTTCAAGCTTACACAAATTTATTAATTATTTTTAAATCAAATACAAGTTAATTACTAATTTAAAAATAATGAAAAATAGTTTATGAAAAAAAAATTATATTAATACAAACTCAAAAAAAAAATCATTAACATCAATGAATAAAAAAAAATAGTTTATTAGTATTGATTTTATTTATATCCAGATATAAAAAAACCATAATGTAGAAAATTTTATTTCACTAAAATTAGTGAATAAAAAATTATTTATAAAAATTTATTTCATTGCTATTGATATAGACTAAAAATGATTTAATCAATTTGATAAAAAAAAATGAAAATTGATATTAACATTACTAAAAAAATTTATAAATTATCTGTCAAGATTCTATTATATAAGTCATGAAAGAATTCAAAAAAATTTATATGTGTCATTATTGGTTTAAACAAGTTGTATATATCATAATTGTTCATTTAAATAGGCAATATTGACACATGTCACCTTAAGTAAAGATAAAATATGTCAACAATGACCTTTTTCTTATAGTGTGTGCAACCCACTATATTGATTTAATGCTTGAAGATATTGCAAGCATGGAGCAAATTAAGGAGACATTAGATCAAGCAAAGATGATCACATGATTTATTTATAATAGCTTGAAAGTAGTGAATTTGATGAAAGTGTTCACCAAGGATAGAGATCTGTTAAGGCCAGGAATAACCCGTTTTGCCATTGAATTCATTTCACTTGAGAGTCTTATATGTTATGAGGCTGATTTGAAGAGAATGTGCACAACAAATGAGTGGTGTGAATTCAATAAAAATAGGAGCATAAAAAGTCTAAGAGATAAGTACCCAACCTTATCTTAACTGATCGATTTTGGAAAAAGACAGGGGAAGTTCAAACCATCATGGAACCTCTCGTCAAAGTATTGAAATTGGTTGATCAAGATAAAAAGCCCCACACTATCAATCATTTATGAAGCAATGGATAGAGCTAAATTGGATATCAAGGCATCAGTCAAGCAATGGGAAAAACATTGGGAAGTCATTGATAGAAGGTAAGAAGGTCAATTGCACAGACATTTGCATGCTACAGGTAATAAAAAAAATTCTTTATATATTTTTTATTTTTTTTCAAGTACAAATTATTTTAAATTGATCATTATGTAACTTATGGCAACATATTTTTTAAATCCAATGTTCCAATATTCAAAGTATTTCTCCAACCATTCAAAAATTAAAATTGGATTAAAGAAGGTTATCAAGATATTAAAGCCAGAGTTGGATAGACAACTAAAAGCTATTAACGAGGTATAATAATAGTTTGTGAACTTTATGTAATACATTTTGTATATGTAATGTGCATTAACAAAAAGAAAAAAAAAAGTTAATGGTGTAAGTGAAATTATTTGTTGACGGCTAAGGAGAATTTGGAAGTACAATTACAAAGAAAACAATAAATCAATCTCTTCAAGGTACTTAATACATTTATGTCTATTACAAATAAGAAATTATCATCATTTTTTGTTAAATATATCATAGTGATTAATAAGTATGCATTTTCTTTATTATAGTTGAATGGTGGAACAACTATGGCGACGAAAGTCCACATCTACAAAAGATTGTTGTTAAAATTTTAAGCCAAACTTGTTCTTCATCAGGTTGTGAAATAAATTGGACCACATGGTAATTGATTCACACAAAGCTATGCAACCGTTTGGCAATGAAAAAATTGCATAAGTTAGTTTATGTGAACTACAATATGCGACTTCGAGTTAAAAATTTGATGCAAGAGCAAAACAATGAAGATTTATACAATCCAATTGATTTGAATCATATCTTTAATGATGATGATATATTAGATGAGTGGATACGAGAAGGAGATGAACCTATTTTATCATCTGATAATTTGGATTGGTTGGATAAAGGTCTTCCCCCTAATGAAGAAGGTAAAGAAACAATTCATGAAGATGATGGTGCCACAAATCGTAGAGTTAGTAGGCATACAAGTAATGCTACACAAGAAAGAGATATTGATTCCAGTCATAAAGGTAAGGCTCCTAGAACAATTTCTTCAAGTTCTAGTAGTGATGATGGCGACAATGGGGGCAGTAGGCGGGGTGGTGGCACTAGTGGGGGCAATAAAGGAGTTGGTGTCATTGGTGAGGGTACTGGAGGAGATGGTAGCACTGGTGGCGGTTATGTTAGTCAAGTAAATCCTAGCATGTCATAGGCACAAGGAGATGAAAATTACTATGTCACACAAGATACAGATCATGGAAATCGACCAGGGATATGGGAACAACGAAAGCATTTGGAAAGACTAACTACATTTTTCCCAACGATGATGATTATTCTAGTGGGCATGATTATCATAGATCAAATTATCACCATATTGATGAGCACTTACAGAATTTGGGTATAAAATCAAGGTCTTATTTTAGAGGAGTAAATAATAGATCATATCACAACTTTAGAGACCATGATAGCTCTTCTAGTACTTTTAGTAAAATGATTTTGATTGATTTCCAATGATGCATCCAGATGGATATTCAAATACCGGAACACGAGCTAGTGATTCCTATGGATATGATCAATCTTCTAGTAGCAGTAGCATTGCTTATCGAGGTTTTGGATACTATCAATATGGTGTTGATCCTAAACAGCCTTTGAAACCATATTTTCCTTATTATGGATCTTCAAGCCAATCATCTCAGCCAACATATTCGAGTTATGAACAACTCTTTCAACCATATCCTCACTACAGGAATTACCATCCCAATTTGTATATTCGTCGTAGGACTGATGATGATGATTTTGAACCCCCTCATCATTCAACATGGAATTGATTATTGTATTGTATGTTTGTTAGTAAAAATGTTATTATATTTGAAATAAAATAATTTTCTTTTATTAGCATTATCATAAATAACTTTGAGTGGATACTTTTATAACTATTTAAATAATGTTAAATGTGAGACAATTTTATTTTATTAATTTTTTGAGCTTATTTAATTATATATATTTTTCTGATGATTTACATAATATTTTTATAATTTTTTTAATTTTCTAATTAGCTTATTTTACGTATCATCCGATACCAAGTTGATACACCGAGACTGATACACCTCAGGACCCTCCGAGTCAGTGACCAATACTACGACTTTGAACCATGGTATACACACAAAGAATTAAAGAATAGGGGCAAAACACAAAACAAAGGCTTTTTACACCTAAAAATAATTTTAAGAGGCAAACAAGGAATCACCTTTAGTAGTCACAAGGTCAAGGACAAACCTTGGTACTAAGATAGGGTTGTTATAAATATGGCAAGGAAGGACATAGATGGAAAGTGTCCTATGCTAGATTTTCCAATAAATCAAAACCATAAGACTTTTGGGCAATAATTTCATTCTCAATCAATACAATATTAGCAACAACCTCATCTACCCTTTCCCTCATCAGGACAAAGGGGTGTTTGTTCCTCAAATTTTCAATAGCAATCTAGTCCTAATAGAATGTAGCCACGACCCCCAATAGCAGCTCATAATAGTAAAACTAGTTGTGGTTTACATCAGGGAATAGTTCAGAACCAATTAGACGAGACTAGTGATTTCTCATCAAAAGATCATTATTTTTTTCAGTAACAAGAAGATATGATATTAATTTAGAATATTTCATAAAACTATGCTTTTGATATTAGTACTATAAGAGCACATTCAAGGTATGAAAAGTAAAAGTTTTTTCTAATATGTATTTTTTTTTTTTAATTTCTCCACACGACTTTAATTGATAGCTAATTTTGAATATTAAGGAGTTGTACTCGTTAATAGTTTTAAAATCTTGCAACCTTAGATGCATCTAGTCATATCAATATTTTGGAAGAATTACAACTTTCTGGTGATCAAATCTTTCTTTCAAATCACTCCACAAAGTAAAAAGATCCTTTATCATAAGAAAATCATTTTGTTAAACCTTCCTGAAATGATGACAAAGGGAAATCAACGCTTTTGCGCAATCCTATAGGAATGCTTGATTTCCTTCCTTGATCATAATTTCAAGATTCATTACATCAAGGTATATTTCAGCATCAAGGATCCAATATAGATAGTTGTCTTTCGAAATATCAAGTGCCACAAATTCGAGTTTTGTGAGATTTCATATTGTTAAAGAACTTTTTATATATAACAAAATAATATTATTAGAATAAATTACATTTAAAAATCAACAATTAATAAATAATACTAATGCATTTTTCAATATAAAATAATTTTTTCATAGATTTTAGATTAATAACATTACCATAGCTACTGGTTATAATCAAATACAAATTATTTCTAAATAGCTCCTGGCTATAAGAATGATTTTACATATTTTTTTGCTATAAGAATTATTTTTACATAACTTCTGGCTATATACAAATTTATACATAACATCTAGCAATGATAATATTAAATGATATTTGTACATAACTTTTGGCTATGACAAAGAAAAATTATTTTCTTACATCTTTTGAATATATAGTATAATTTAAATTACAAAATCAATAGTAATAGAAATATGAAAAAAAAAATTATATTAACAACCCCAAGTTTAATATAAAAATAAATAAATAAATAAATAAATAACTTCAAAGCAATTCATGTTGAAAATGTGTTATAAAACTAGAAATAAAGAAGAAATAAAGTAAAATAAAAGTGCATAAAGGATAATTAAGAGGATAAGAGAAAGTACTTCAGGAGACTTTCTTACTCAGGATGATCTTCATTTTTTTCTTTCCAAAAGCCTTGTATAGGCTTACAAAAATTGAGAATTTTATACTTTCATTTACTCATCTTAAAGGTGAGTATTAATGAAGGGTTGAATGTGTTATGACTTAATGAGGATATAATATAATGATTTTATGTGGTGGCATTCATCACTTTCATTTACAATAGTTTGAACCTATTTTTAAAATTATTAGACTTGTTAACAAATCTATTGTATTAAGTATTGCTTGAATTGAAGTTTATTTACCTAATAAAAAATTCAAGGTAGTTAAGAAACATTAAAAAAAAACTACAAGATTTTGCTTAGTAGTAGTAAAAGCACATATCCTAATAGTTACTTGAGCAAGAAGTACTAAATGCATGAATAAAATATAGTATGCACTTTTGAGTATTTAATTACTTGTTTTCCAATTTTAATGAATTTCGTCTAACTTCCTTGAATTTTTTCTTTATTCGAAGGAGATTTAATGTGTTTAATTGGTTAGTGAGTTTGGAAATATTTATAAATAGTTTGGAAATCAAAACTTGAATAAATTAAGTCATAATTCCTCTAACTAAAATTAGGCTAGAATAATTGATGGTTTCTTCTTAACATAAAAAAGAACTCTTTATTAAGTCCAATAAGTTCTAAAAATGGGATACAACTAAAAAATTGAGCAGACTAAGATTAGAATTTCTTGAATCAAAATTGGTCTTGAATAACAATGTCAATTTCTCCTGTCCATACAACTATAGTTTTTTTTAAAAAAAAAATTCTAGGTAAACAAAATTCAAATTAAGTGAGACATAATACATTGAATTTTCTAGTGAGCCTAATTATTCTTTAAAATAATTTATAAATAAAAAATAGTACTAATTATTATAAGAATTTTTTTGACCATGATAGTATTGAAAAGTAAATGTATATGTATATTGAAAAAACTTCAATTATATACATATTTTAAAACAATGATTTATATTTACTCTAAGAAGGGAGGAAGATATGGTGGTAACCAATAGCCGCAACTATAGAAGATAATTTGCACACATATTTCATGTTGTTGGAGTCAAACATGGTTGCGACAAGGCTTAGTCATAGGCGACATAAACAAAGGATATGGGCATGATCATGACATTGCTCCCCACTATAGGTTGAAGAAGCTTGCAATATAGCTACAATAGTCTACTAGTTACCATGAAAAGTTACATACGAAAGCAAGTTAATTGGTGGTCACTCCTATGCAGTGTTGATGGTGGTCATATATTGATCATAGCCATAGAGGTAGGTTTCTTTTAAAAAACCAAAAACAAAAACTTGGGTCATTAGTAATGGTTGCAACCATAAATTTAAGGTATTCGTATCAAAACAAACTTTAAGATGCAACCATAATTTTGCTTCAAAAAAATAAATCGATGCTATCCTAATAATCCACCAAATAGGAACTAATACATTCACAAAAACAAAATAAAATAAAATAAAATTACAATAACAATTTCATGACATCAAAGCAATCCCAACAATGAGGCATTGGCTATCATATGGAATTGAAAGCATTTCTCCAGCAACACTTAGCATTGGAACATTAGGCAGTAAACTCATTTCCCCTCTCGGTAGCATCTAAAACATGAGCAAACAAAATTATCTTCCACATCATAGAAGTATGCATAAAATGAAGAATTGATTGAAAATTTAGTCCAAATATTACATTTGAACCAACTTGTTACATTAGCGGGATTGGTTGCTAATTTTGTTGAACAAGACTTGCCCCACATCTGTCCCCTGTGCATTGACTCTGTTCTAGACCAGTGCCACAAAGAAATTTGGCATGGGAGCACCACCAAGCCTCATTCTAAGAACAAGTTGATGTTAGTAATCAAATCTAACCTAAAAAAAAATTGATTTTGGGATATGGAATCATCATAACATATATATATATATATATATATATATATATACCTTGGTTATCTACCCACATGGGATAAATAGAGCTTAAGAAGGGAATTCCTAGGAGGGCTTTCTCCTTAAGGTCCTCGACAAGGATGAAGGTTTGCTTAATACAGATGTCATGATTACGGATATGAACATCTGTTAACTTATACTTAATGGCAAGCCTTTTTCCATTGGCACCAAATAGAGACTGACAAATCTCTTCACATAAGGGAATAGGTACAAGACCTTCTTGAAGGCAATTCTCAACTGCACCTGAATCAATCAAAGCAATAACGTCAAAGACAAATTTATCTTTGACTAATATAGTAAGGGAGACTTCCCACCTCTGAAAGATAACCCTATTAACAGTATTCAAAAAAGTATCTGTCTCATTATCATTAACTTGTGAAGATTCTAGAACATCCACAAGGTTTCCCTGATCCTTAATGATCCTATTGATTTGTCCTTGGAGATCTGAGAGACCTAAACTTGTGAAATGTTTTAGATCCTTAATTTCCTTTCTATATTGTCTTACTTCATCGTGAAGCTCCTTAATGCTTACTTCCTTGGGAGACTATTGGTCAAACCTGTTTAAGATATCATCAAGGTTATAAGGATTTACAGTCTTCTTAGCTTCTGGCTTAACAACAGATTTCTTAAATATCTCATAAAGATCTTGCTTAGTCTTTTCATCTTCAATTTTTCTTAAAGTATCTAGGATAAATTCCTGATCTTGGCTTATGACATTTATAGTCTTAGGACGGAAATTACAATTACCCTTAATACATTCTGCTTAATCACTAGAAGATTGGCTAGAAACTTCTCCACTACTGTCTAGTTGATTAATATCATCTTCATTATCTGAATCAGTCATTGATTCAGAATCTGTGGAATTTAACATTACTTTACAAAACATATCTTTTAAGTCTTCTAAGACATTTAAGTTATTAATATTTTGCTTAACTCTACAATATTTTTTTATAGTGGCTAACCTTGCCACACTTAAAACAGATAATTGGCTTGACGTCTAAAGGGGCTTCTGCCTTTTTCTGGGCATCTTTGTTGACCTTTCTTTGGACGTGTCTTGAATGCTTAGTTTCATTCATCCTATAGTTACCATAGGTTCCTCTTTTACTATGGTAAAACTTATCTTTGCTAGGCTTCCTGCTAGTTTTTTGCTTAGAGGGAGGCATAGTTTCTTTTTAGCTGAAACCAAATTGGCTACAGAATGACCCAAATTCATTCTTGTAGATTTTTTGTTGATTCTTCATTTGTTGCTTAAGCTTGAAGTCATTGCACAACGTAATCCCTTCAATTGTGACAATGCTTATAATCTCACCATAGGTTATCTTATCTTAAGGGATCTGACCATTATACTGTTCCCTTATCTTAATCTTAATTCTCTAAGAGAAAAGCTTGGGTAAACCTGATATGAATTTTTCTTTCCAAAAAGACTGGTTATGGTATGATCTTAACATGACTTTGGTTAGAAAGAGTTCCTTATACCACCTAAAATCAAGAAGCTTGGGACACTTAAGGTTGGTTAAGAGATCTGCAGTCTTATCCTTAATTTTTGTAGGATCTCCAATGAAGTGCTTAGATATTGAATTGATGAGAGTAGCCACTGCATCCTCTATATCTTGGTCATCTTCATCCTTAACAACTTCATTATTCTCATTAATCCTGTAGGCTTTCAGGATATTATTTCTATCATCAAAAGTGAGATAATTATCCCATCAACCCTTAAGCTGACCTGTAAACCCAGCAACAATTGTCTGAGCTACAGCATGATCTGGCAGTCTATTATTTAACTTATAGGTTGTACTAACCATGGTCATTTCTTGAAGCTTAGTGAGTATGTTATACTCAGTCATACCATCTATGTTCCATTCATAGATAGTACCACTGGTGTATGAAGCTTGAGTATACTGATTTATTTCCTCAAACTGCATATCAAGAAAGGTAGGTCTAGGATAGTAATTCCTAGTCTTAAAGGCTTCCAAATTGTTGATATTTTTTTAAACAGTTTGGTTATGGGGTTCCTCAAACATCTTGATTAGTTCATCAGCTTCTTCTTCTGAACTAATATCACCCTTAACCATATTGATTCTCTTATGAGGCTGAACTGTTAAAGGGACAACAAGATTATCCTTAATCTTCTAGTTAATCTTATCAACAAAAGCTTGGTTAATTTGGGGATTTTTCTGGAATTCCTTAGAGAATTCATTAGGCTTGGTATTAATTTTATCAGTTTTGTCACTGGTAATCCAAATCTTAGTGTTATTAATACGCTTACAAGGATAATCTGGATATTCCTTTTGTTTGAAGAGTTCAAACCAAATCCAAAACTTAATGTTTTTCTTTTCCTATCTTAAGTAGGCATAAAATTCTTCTTGGTAGAGGGTTCTAATGACTTTAGGGACAGTGCTAAAGAACCAATCATTCCTTTGCTTATTGACTTCAGAATAGAAGTCTTTTCTTAAGAGATCCTTGTTGATCTCAAAGTCCTTATCACTTAGGCTTATAGTGTTAATCATCTGGGAATAGGTAGGAGACATACCAGGGGACTCATCCTGTTTTGATTCCTGAGTGGACTCATTTTCCTCAATGTAAAATGGTTTGGCCACGTTGGTGTGACTTCTAACATCTGTTAGCTTAATATTCTTAGGATTTGTTGAGCTGAAACCTTCTTCTTCCCTAGTGGTTCTAACTGGGATAGAAGAGCTTGAAGATCTAGAGGGTTCATAAACTGAAACTCTAGGGCTGCTGGAATGACAAAAAGAGTTGGAAAAAAATCAGATCTCCTCCTCTATCAGGATATTGAACAATCTATTCAATCCTTTCAGATCTCTGTTCTATAGTTGGAACGGCATTAGCAAAATGCCAGTTTTCTAGAAACTCAACATCTTTCCACAATATCTTCTTAGGGACAATGAAGTTTGACTTATCTAACATATCTGAGTAAAAGAGAGTGGTCTCACCCTTAGGACTGGTGCAAAGAGCTCCAGATCCAATGCTTGTGGTCATGCTCTTATAGGCAAACTTGGTTATGCAAATTGGAATCATTGAACTATTTTAAGGACATATCAGTGTACTCTATTAATAATAATCTACGACTTATATTACAAAAGTGGGGTCCACAAATTTTTAGAAAAGATGTATAGAAGGAACTATAAGCTTTAAGTTTGAAGAAAATATAGCTAACATGACGATGATAAACTAAATAGAAGTTTTAAGTTTAAACATGCACCCACGTTAAATTTAATAACAACATATGAACATAGACTATTTGAAGATATACGTCTCCATGAGTAAACCAATAACATAATTCAATCTAACCACAACAAATTCTATGATTAGAAATATTCCACTCTAACCCAAAGAATTTTTGCTCAGGAAGTGGTCTAAGTTTTTATTGGAAACTTGATACTATACTCAATTTTAAGTGAATAACAAGTCATTAATTGTTTGCTATGTAATGGATTGAAATGGCCTGCTAGTAGTTAATAAGATTCTTATGTTGTTTTTCAAAACAAAAAACAAAATTTGTACATAGTAAAGCAAAAATATCCTAATTAGTTGTTCCCTATACATAAGTATCCATGCATGCTCTTGTGATAATTTATATCATGAAAAGATAAAGTAAAAAATTTTGATATCCAATCAACGAACATGGAGATATTTCAAAACTTTGAACTTTGTTTCTGGAATAAGTGAAGGCTATTATGAATTTAATCCTAAGTAATAAATAAAGGTTAATATGCATTTATCCCCGGTTAAAAGGTGATATGGCAAAACTTACCAAACATTATGAACTTAAACCATCGGACTATGATTGATCCAGGCTACAATTGGCCAAAAACTGATTTAGTAGCAAAGCAAGGGGTATAGCTATAGGAAATTGCTCAATTAGCTATTTAACATACACTAAAAAGGGGCCTTGGGAGCTTGGTTTAGTAGGAATTCTCCCTTGATTTTTAAAGAGGAAACCATATTGAATTTCATAGAGAGAGGGAGAAGGAAAGCTTATGGGTTTGAAGGCTTGGTTTGAAAGAAGATTTAAATTGTTAGAAAGCTAGTGTTCACTTGTGTCGAGAATCCTTAGTAAGCTCACTTTGATTTCATTTTCTCATTCTCATTCTTAGTTCGTCTTCATTTCCTCTTGATTCTTGAGTTGATTTGTATATTGAGTATGGATATTGGAGGTCACACACTTGATTGTTGGTTATTTGTTTATGATCTATGGTTATTCTTCTTCTTTTGTTCTCTTGATTCATCTTATTTGCTTGAAGGATTGTTTAATCCTTGATTTGACTTGCTGCATAGTGGTTTTGAGAGTTTGATTAATTTGATTTTGATATGTTTTGGGTATTTTTATCTACTTATAGTCCTATTGATCAATTCACGAAATGAAGCTTTGTGTGAATTTGAAATCCTTGTCTTCCTTTCGATTTCTCTTTTGAGGATTTCACTTTTCCCATCCATTTTAATGATTTTGAAAGCCTTTTTGACTAATTTTCAAATAAATTTTGATAACCACAAAGTGTTTGCATATTTACCAAAGAGGTTTTCCATTATAAAAAAAAAAAAATCTTTAACCTATATCACTCATTTTTCAAACTTATTATTTTCAGATTTTCTTGATTTTGGAAAAGTGGATTAATTTTGCAAATCTAAATTTAATTGGATTATTTTCAAATATCATGAGCTTTTTTCCTCATTAAAAGGTTGAGGATGTGGATTAATCTATGGAAATTAATTTAAACATTAATAAGGCTCACATTTTTTGGTTTTCAAATCTATCTTGCATGTTAACCTATTTTTTACTCTAAAAATGTTTTTGTTAATATAGACCTTTTAACTTATTTCTAAGTGTCTAGTTTTTACCTTATTTTTTACCCCCAAAATATTTTTACAAATCAATCTTAGCTCATAGGTTTTCAATTTTTTTTTATATATTTTTTTTGGTGTACTAGACTTCTTAAATAAGGTTTTGAGCTTTTATTTCATTCAAAAATCATTTTCCAAACTTTTTAATTAATTCCATTTTTCCTTACTTGTTGTGTTGACCTAAATCTACTGTTGTGGTTTATTCTTTAAAATATGAGATAATTGATACATATTTGAGCATCATAGAAATTTTTTTTATTTATTTTAGATACTTTAAATATGTTTTTTGATTTTATATTACACCAATGCTTGTCAAATAATTCAATCTTTGCATGACTTGTTTTGTCATATTTCTGAGTAATAAAACGTTTGGTTAAATATGAGATTATTGATGCATGTTTAGAAACTTTGAGTTTTTTATTTGTATTCTAGGGATCTGAAACATGTTGTATAATTTTTTATTTTTTTATCCTATCTCTAACTATTTTATTTGGACTTATTTTGTAACTAGTTGATTATTGTCCAACTTTTGTATCTCTTACACAAACTCATTGATTTAGGCCCTTTTGGCATGTTTTTAGTCTTTTTTTTTTTTCTTACTTTGTATCATAGACATCTTGTCCATGTTAAACAAGTCTTCCCTTGTAGCATGATCACCCTTTTACTATTTTATTTGAATTTATTTTGTGATTGCATGCTTGTTCTCTAGTTCTAATCCTTATGCATGACTAGTGTATACCAGTTCATCTTGATGTTAGTTTAACTATCCGACTCTTGATTTTGATTGTGTATATGTTGTATATATTGGGTGGCTCATACTTTGATAACATATCTCTTATCTTACTTGTGAACTAACCCTTTTTTTTCCTTATAAAAGTGGCCTTGTTTTGAGCATTATCAAAGTACACTTCCCTCCTTGATTTATATAACTCCTTTAATATACATGCTATACTCTTATTTGTTATCAACATTGCCTTTGTTATATATTCTTGTTGTTGTCTCTTAGTATCCATTGGTCTATTTGTAAATTGTCTTAGTTCCCTTTACTTGTTTAGTAGAGACCTCTTTAAGAAAGGGGTGTTACCCTATGGTACCTTCTTAATAAGTAACCTGACACTCAAATGTAGACTCGATTTTCTTAAACTTTGCTTTTCTTTAAAAAAAAGTCACTTTTGTATTTTATTTCTTATTTTTTTCCCTTAAAAAATGAACAAAATAAACGGTGACTCCAACTTTTTCCAAAATCAAATTTTCACAAAAAAAAAAAAAAAAAAGTGAGTTTCACCTTGAGTGGGGACACACGTGAAAAATACAAGTCCATAACAAGAAGTAACAAGTATGATCAAAGGCATATACTATGAAGACAAAATGAAGGGTCTACAACTTCTAAGACCCTCTCCTCCCCTTGAAGGCTTATGAAATGATAACAATGGAATATCACTACCAATATAAATTCCTAATCCACATTGTTTCACTTGGCACTCTCTTTGTTTGGTGCATATATGTTTCAATATTGTCTTTTATTTCTACTCAAATGTGTGCACTATTAGACATCATATATCTTAGCTAGTGATCTCTTTAGTTCTTGGTCTTATTTGTAAGGAACTTAGGGTGGAAAACTAAAAAGATGTGTTCTAATTTCTTCTCTATTTTCTTCCCAATCTCCAATTTTCGTTTGGTTTTTATATCGAATGATTGTTTAGGGTTTTATAATGTTTTCTAAACTTTTCCAACAAAATAATTTTTTTTTTGGGTACTTATATTTGATACTCTATTTGTGTTCATTCTACTTTGTTGTTTATTTCCTATCATACCCCTCATCTTGACCTTGTTTTGACTGATTAAGGGTCAATAACCTGAGCCTAAAAACTAGCCTAGGATCCCCAAAGGATGATGGTGGAATCACACTCCAATCAGTACAGAAACTTAGTTAACAAAAGTCCAATGGAGCCTAATCTAGCTCCAATCTTTCAAGATCATAGGGGATCGACCAAGGGTTGTGATCATCATTCAATCATAGGCATGGGATCAGCAGAATAAAGCATCTCTATCTATTAATTCATTACCCAACAACCACTACAGTTGTGATGCAAAGATGTCTTCTAGAATCTGCATGCCACAAAAAAAGCTTTACATCAAAGGCCGATTATCCTCTTATGTGTTTTCCTTCTATATTTTAGGTTTTATCAACCAATTGAATTATCTACATGTAGGTGAACTGGTAATCTTGGCACTTAACTAAAGGAGTACTTTACTAGTTATAGTCATTCAATCCAACTGACTTTAACTTGAGACCTCCTAATCAGAGCTACCTCTTACAATATAAGAAACAGGAACAAAATAAAATAAACAAAACCTTTATTAGGATCCTATCCAACAACTCTATAAGAAGATCCTAATCAAAGCTACCTCTTATAATATAAGAAATCCAAATGCCATGGAATGAATAACTCTATAAGAAGATCCTAATTAATTGATAACCCCTTTTAAGGGCACTCTAAGGTTCTAGGGTCGATCATTATGACACACATTACTAAGTAACAATTAATTTTGGAATGCAATAGTGTGAACTTTACTGCAATGAAATTCAAAATCATTAAAAGGGGTCATGCAAATCAATGATATAAAAGGAAACATCCAAGGTAGAAGAACAAATAGTAGTTCCATGAACAACTCAAATGTGATGTATATAAAACCCTTTCAATATAAGAGTAAATTGAAATTATGAGCTAGTCAAGTGGTCTAAATTAAGAAGAGATGTAGGTGATGCTTTTTTTTTTTTTACTTAATTCTAAATAGAACTTTAATGCTTAATAGGGTTAAATATTAGATTTTTTTTTTTTTTTTTTGCAGTATTATATTTCTATTAAGTATTAAAAAGTAAAAAAAAAAAAATCAATATGTTGTTTTTTCTATTTAGAAAAAACTATATATTTTGGTTTTTTCTATTTAGTAAAAAGTTTATAATAAGTCATGAAAAAGTAGAAAACAAACAACCTAAATTCTGAAAACAAATTGCTTTCAACAAAAAACAAAAAAAAACAAACATCATCGTAGTGTACATGAAAGGTGTTTTGCGTAAAGTATGT
Organism: Vitis riparia; assembly: GCF_004353265.1. Classification (NCBI taxonomy): domain Eukaryota; kingdom Viridiplantae; phylum Streptophyta; class Magnoliopsida; order Vitales; family Vitaceae; genus Vitis; species Vitis riparia. The sequence goes on from NC_048445.1 coordinate 12,732,553, forward strand.
TTCACATTCTATCTAAATTTTCCACGGAAGTGGTCGACATAAAGTATGTTTCCTGTCTTTAATAAAATTTTAATCAACCCAATTGAATTCTTCAAACATGCAAATATCTTTACAAAAGGCCCTGAATTCCAATGTTGTTTTTATTTCCAATTGAGTGTCATTTGGTATTAGAAAACAATCTCGTCCAATCACCTGAATATCCCAGTGGCCCGCCCCACTGATAGCACGTTCATAGACTCTGTTTTTGAACTCATTTCGTGTAAGCATAATCATGAAGAAAATTTTCTCATTTTCCCTCCCAATAGATAAGAGAAACGAATAAGATCTCAACTATTTAAGATAAGGATGAATCAAAAGGAAAAGGAACCAAACACCAACAAAGGAAAAGACAACTATAACAACAAAGCAAAGACAATAAGATTGAAAAGGCATCACCAAATCATAGGGCATGAAATCAGAACATACCTTAAGGATTGAAATATTATTAACCTATTTTAAATAAAATATTATTAACCATTAATATTTTTTCAAATATTACTAGTTATTTTTAATAAAAATATAATTTATAACTTTATTAAAATATTATAATTCCTTTAAAATTATTACCTGGTATATTTTTAAAATTATCAATGTTACTATCTAGGAAATTTATTTTAAATATTATTATCCACAATTTTATATTTATTTCTTATAATTTAATATTTACTTTAAATTAGATTAAAATTTTTGTGGATTCTAAAAATATTATAATGTATTATTACAGTTTTTAAAAAGATATTGTGCATTTTTTTACCCAAAAATATCAATTTAAGATTTTAATAACTTGAGAATCCTTTTATTTTAAAAAAATAAAAGAATAATTGGGTACATTTAACAAAGTTGATGCATTTATAAAATGATACTTCAATTATTAAAGGTAAGCAATTATTTAAAAGTCTATATATAATATTATTTTTTAAAATTATTTAATTAAAAAAACCATTGAAAATCCAATTTTGAAAATCAAGCCGATCGTTCTCTTTTTACCATATTTTAACAAAAATGTCATTATTATTTTCTTATAAAAATAATTTTTCCCTTTAAAACCTACGTATAACTACTTAAAATATAATTAAAGGTATTTATGTTAAAAATATGTTACCGTGAAATGTTAAATTCACAAATATGATAATTATTCCATCCATTTTAATCAATTAATTTTTTAAAATATTGAAAATATGTAAAAGTGAAAAATTAGTTCACTATTTGTCTACGACCTTTTTAAAAGGAAGCTTGTAAAACAAAGGGAAATGTTTTGAAAATCATTCTTGAAAATATTTATTTTTTAAAAATAATTTTTGGTGAGAATTTGTTTTGGAAACATATTTTTTTCAAAAACGGTTTGTTTCCGATGATATTTTTAAACGCAGCCAAACAGCCCCTAGTTTTCCACACAAATTTATCAGACAGTTTGTTAAAACTCAGTGACCGGATAAGACTTGAGCAGACACTAAACCCTAACAGAGCCAAGGTTTTTCTTTTCTGTGAAGATGGCATCCATTTCATCATCACCATGTCTATTTTCTACGGATTTATTCCAGAGTCGTTCATTGAAACCCACTTCGCTCTCATGGTCTTCTTCATTTCCCGATATCAACATTTCTACCAATTCAATCACAAACCCTTCTCTTCCTTCTCTCAACAAGGTATTCTCCTTTTGGTTTTTTTTTTTTCTCTTGTATTGCTTTCCATTAAGCATATTTTGCAAGAATTTAGGAATTGTTCAAAACACAATTCATATTTTGCATTTTGCGTTTTGTGGTTTTTGCTTTCTATCAACTAGGGATTGTTGGCAACCCAATTCATATTTCTTTGTTTTGCTAATTTTTATTTCTATTCTCTCTCTTTTGTGTATCCATTTTATTGATTTCATGAACTTAGGAATTGTTCGAAACCCATATCAAATTTCTTGTTTTTTGATTTTGGCTCACTGTTGACTCACTCTTCTGGTGTACCCATTTCTTACTCTGACAAGAATGTTAGCAACTGTGCAGAACCCAATTCATATTTTTTAGTTTCTGATTTTGGGATTTTAAGCTTCATTTGAAGCTGTGTGAACTGAATAATGTAATTTGGGATGTGAATCAGAAAACTACGTTCGACATTTGAAACAAACACTTCTAATTAGTTTTGATATTTTGTAGTTTAAATTGATTGTGAGGTACCTACTAGAAGCATTGAAGAGTAGTTTGATATGGACTTCAGGTTACTGTTATTTATAAGGTTGGCACTGGACATGTTGATTATGAACCCAATTTTCCGGGTCCAGACGGGACCCTTATTGTTCTAAGTGAGATATGCCCTGGAAATGATTTTATAATCCCATTGTTTGGAATGGAGCCATGAGAAAGTGAAAGCCACTTAAGGTCTAAGTGAGATGAAAGTCCTGTGTACACTTGAATGAGAGAAACAAGAGAGAAGTCCTGTTTCAGTCTTGTCTTTACCAGAGGCTCATCACTTTTCTTTCAACCCAGCTTCGGCAGCTCAAACCTTTTTATTTCTTTATTTCTCCATGGAATCTTGAAATCAATTTTATGCTGTTAGATGTAGTGATGGCTTCATTTTTCTTTGATGCCCCCACCTTATGTTGGACTCTTTCCATCTTTAAATGCTATTCCAAAGGCCATGAAGCCATTAAATATTCATTGAGGGAATAAACATGCCTTCAAGAAAATTGGGCATGTAAGTAATTTGTAGTTGCCAAATCCCAGTAATGCTAGTTTCTCCATTTGCTAGTCCTCTACAATTTATCCTTCAGAACCTTGTAGAAGCTTGTTAATTCTGGAAGCTATTGGAGTATCATTCCCTCTCTTTATTATGATGGGATCCTGAAGTAAATGACTACAATTAAGAGAAACCACTTAAATAACTAACTCATTTAGGCAAACCACCTAAATTAGTTTGACAAACTGTGCTACCTTCTATGATCTACATGGTTTATTTTGTAATCATCACAAGTAATGATCCCTAGCCCTTGTTTTTTATGCCTATATTTGACATTGCACAGCTTCTTCCTCTTTGGGCTGTGTTGGCATACTCTTCTTTATTCCACACTGAATTCATTTTCAGGTTCTTTGTAATAGCATTTAAACTAATATAGGAGGATTCTCTTGTTTGTCAATTTTATTAACCCTAATGGAGGATGTCATCAGTTAAATTATCAGAAATGATGAATTAGCTAGGTTTACATCATTTGCTTAAGATGTTCAGCCATCATAACTAAGAGAGTGTTTAGGAGAAGCTTTCAGGGAAAAAATTTCTGTCAGAAATTTTTTTGGTAATAGATTCTCTTCATCAGTTCTTATTGAATGAAAACCTACAAGTAGTCATGCTGAAGTATGCTGCTTTTCTTTTGGGAAAATTGAGCCCAGCACCATTTTGGATGTTGGAAAGGAATTTGTTGTTGAAATTACACCAGCTTTTCACCTTTCTAGCAAAATTAGTCATATGAAATATGCCATCTCGAAAATCCAAGCATGATTAGTCAATAATAGAAAACATTCAGATTGCATATTGTAGCTGTCCTAATTTTTCTAAGAAGGTGAGATCGTACAGGATGAGTATTAAATTGCTTGAGACACGATGGTTCAGATTCTTTAACTCCTTCAAGTCAGGTTATGTTTTTAGGGAAGAAATGCATCACTAAGCTTTCAAATTACATGGTAGCATCCATTCATGTGTCCTACTCCAATTTTATGGTACGTTACCAGCCATTGTTTTACTTGAAGTTGTTTCTGTAGAAACATCTACTTATAATGCGACAAAGGACAAGCATCCTATTTTTTGTTGACCTGATGACTCCAATTGTTTGAGTCCTAAGATTCTGGCTCAAAGCCTTTTCTTCCTTGAAATTCTGAACAGTACCCAAGTTAGGATTGTGTTCCCTTTCTTTTGTTAAATGAATTGAGAGTGAGATTTTGGTCTAAGATATCATTGTCATGAATTTATTTAGACACCAATAGTTTGATATTTTCTTTATTTTCAAAATGAAGGAAAAAGTAAGGTTCAAATTGTCTTATCTGCTGTTATGAGTTTAATTTACTTTTAACTCATTGCTAGACCAAAATACTAAAAGTGGAAGTCCTCTTCCCTGTTATGTAGTGTTTAGTGGTTCAAGCTGCCTGGACCCGGAGATCTCGAAGTGAAGCCGCAAAAAGACCAAGCAGGAAATCATGGAAGCAAAAGACCGATATGTATATGAGGCCATTCTTACTAAATGTTTTCTTTTCAAAGCGATTTATCCATGCAAAAGTAATGCACCGGCCAACCAGCAAAGTGATATCAGTTGCTACCACAAATTCCAAGGATTTGAGGAATACATTGTCATCACTCACTGATCATAATGCATGTAGAGTTATAGGGAAGCTGATTGCAGAGAGATCAATGGAAGCTGATGTGTTTGCCATGTCCTATGAGCCCAGAAAGGATGAGAGAATTGAGGGTAAGCTTGGGATTGTTCTTGATACCATTAAGGAGAATGGGATCATATTTGTCTAAAACTAGATTTATTACTATAGCTTTTGTTATCTAAAATGAAACAGACAAAAAAATTGGAATGAGAGGATTTATGATCAATCAATCCTCTTGATGTATGTTGAATGGAATTTTCTATGCTTTGGACTGTGTACCTTCCCTCATATCTGAATATATCTGTGTCCTTTGCCTTTTCTTTTTTCCTTTGACATGAAGTATGATGAAGCGATAGCGACATCCTGATTTAATTATGCTTGCCATTGTTGTCATGGTTAAAATATTCTCAAAATACACATTTCATCCTCTTAAAGCATTTATGTAGTTTATTTTTTAACTTTTTCTTAACTTATTACTAATTTCTTAAATCTTTTTACTGAATAGAAAATATTAAAATATTTGGTTTTTTCATAATGCTAAAAGTGAACTATCGTAACTACAGAAAATTTATTTATTTATTTATTTATTTTACTTTTTAATACTTAATAGAAATATAATATTAAAAAAAAAACAAACAAACAACTTAATACTTAACAATATATGATACTATTTAGTCTTAAGTTCTATTTGAAATTGAGTAAAAACAAATACCACCTTAAGACCCATAAAACTTAATACTTATTATTTAATAATTTAAATTAACTTTAAATTAAAATATATTTAAGTTGTTGACTTAAAACTTATTACTTAATTATTACTTTAAGTACTAATGTTGTTTGATAAAATTAAGTTAAAATTCATTCTAAATAATTAAATTGGCATATTTATTTCTATAAATTATAATTAGAGTAAAAGAGGTCGAGTAAATAATAAAGGTCATGGAATAGAAAAAGAGATTGTAGAGGTAACTAGGGAAAATGGGGTAAAAAGATAAAATAAAGATATGGACTTAAGAATAAGTTAATTGTTTTTACATATTGCTTAAAGTTGTTTTTTACTTTAAGTTATATCATTAAGTTATTTTACCAAATATTCTTAATTTACTTAATAACTTAAATTAAGTTATTAAGTCATTTTATGTTATTAAGTTGGTTTACCAAACATCTACTTAGTATCCGTCTAGATAAGCTTCTTATTTTCTATTTTTAAAAACAGAAAATAATAGTAACTTTTATATAAGATATAAGAACTCTTAGAAATTTTCATTGAAAATATAATGGATTTTAAAATTTGATTAAAAAATTGTTACTACCTTAAATTTTAAATTTGTTAAAGTAATTTTTAAGGAAATTTACAAGAGTTTTACTTTCTATGTAGAAATTTTTATTTAAAAAAAAAACGAAAGAAAGAAAAAGAAATGGGGAATGTATCAAAATGGAAGTCTTAAGACCTATTTGGCAATTGTTTTTTTTTTTAAAAAAAAAAATAGTTTTCTATTCTCCATAACAAAAAAACCATTTTCAAAAAACAGAAAATGGAAAGTAGAATGTTTTTAGAAAATATATTTTTGTTGTTTTTACTTGTTTTCTAAGAGTTATTTTAAAAAATAATTATATCAACATTTACAATGATTAAAAATAAAACACTACACATAAAAATTATTTTTAAAACATATTTAAAATAGTAAAAACAAGTTAAAAACATTTTAAGTTTTTAAACAGATTTTGATTTTACAAAACATTAGAGAAGAATTTTCAAAATCTATTTTCAAAAACTGTTTTTCACAATTGTTTTTTAAAACAATTACCAAACAAGGCCTCAGTTTTCCTTCTCTTGTTTTTTCTTGTCTTTCTTTCTTTTTTCTTCTTTATATATATATATATATATATATATATATATATACTTTTGGTTATTCATTTGCATTACAAGGGTCAAATAAAGTTTTGTTTAGATCAACTTTTGGTAAATCAAAAGCTCTTTTTTTTAGTTTACTAACAACTTTTATATTTATTTAATTAATTTAATTAAAAGAATTTATGACAAAAAAAACTTAATATAAAAAAATAGGAAAATATTACTTCTTATGTAAGTTAGGTCATGCTTTGGTACCAAAATATCATTTTCAGTAGAATACCCCCAATCTTGAACCAATGGCAATATGCCACATGTGAGGTTTAGTTGAATTAAAAAAAATGGAAACTTGTGTTTTCAGTTTGTGTTATGAAAATTATATGCTTTTGGAACCCCAAGTATATGAAATGTGAGATTTCCCTATCAATGGGGAAAATATTATCGTTCTCATACACTATGTCTTGTTTACATTTTCTCTGCCCAAATTGCCCTTCAATGTCTCCATGTTAGCCGCAAGTCAGCTTCCATGTTAACAAGACCTTTTGAAATTAAACAAGACACAAAATTTAAAATCTAAAAGTTCTCTAAAAACACCTGACCCGACAACACCTCTTATTTCCCAAATCAAAAACTTTTTTTTCTCTCACCTTTCTGCACGTGCTCACCTAGCCGAACTAGAGAGACTACTTCTCAAATCCAAAATTTCTCTCATTTCATAAAAGAAACCCTTAAAACTCCAATCTACATATTTATATCTTCTCCAAGAATCTAAAACTTCCCAAATCTGAAACAAAAAAAGGAGATTTGACTTGGGAACCATCTCAAATTTCGCAAATCTAAAACTTCTTCCTCTCAAAGGTTGGGAACATTTCTTTCTCTCTCTTGGCTTCATCACCCAAACGATCCCGAAACCCATATAAAATTTCTCTGATTTGAGGGAAAAAACCCCTTAATCAAAAACTCCAACTTGCATTTTTCTTTCTTATCTACTTTATCAACAACAAAATGGAGCTCTCCATCCTAAGAATGTCCAGTTAAAATACGGTTTCAATAGGCACAACTGTGATTCAGTTTTTTTTATAGCAAAGCATACCCGAATGGAAAGCTTTCAATCCAAAATACTGGTTTCCTAAAAAAAAAATTATCGTCTTTCTGTTAGTTTGTTGCATTTTTCCCTAACCTCTACCCAAAATCTGAAGATAATTGATTTTCATTTATTGTTGTTTTGTATTTATTGTACCTTAGGTACTACCTTAGTAACCTTTAGGTACTAGCTTAATCTACCTTAGGTATTACCTTAACCGACCTTAGGTACTACCTTAGTTAAACTTGGGTACTACCTGTGTGAAGCCTCAAAACTTCATTTGTGGACATTAATTACTTCATTTGTGAACATTAGAGCATGACATTATGTGCACCTTTGATATAATTGTGACTATACCTTAGTAACTCTTAGGTACCACCTTAACCAACTTTAGTTATTACGTTAATTAGACTTGGGCACTACTTATGTGAAACCTCAAAAATTCATTTGTGAACATTAAAGCATGGCATAATATGCACCTTTGATATAATTGTGACCGTACCTTAGGTACTAGCTTAATCTACCTTAGATACTACCTTAACCGACCTTAGGTACTGCCTTAGTTAAACTTGGGTACTACCTATGTGAAGTCTTGAAACTTCATTTGTGGACATTGCCTTACTTCATTTGTGAACATTAGATCATGGCATTATATGCACCTTTGGTATAATTATGATTGTACCTTAGGTACTACCTTAGTAACCCTTAGGTACTAGCTTAATCTACCTTAGGTACTACCTTAACCGACCTTATGTATTACCTTAGTTAAACTTGGGCTACCTGTGTGAAGCCTCGAAACTTCATTTGTGGACATTACCTTACTTCATTTGTGAACATTAGAGCATGGCATTATGTGCACCTTTGATATAATTATGACTGTACCTTAGGTACTACCTTAGTAACCCTTAGGTACTACCTTAGTAATCCCTAGGTACTACCTAAGTAACCCTTAGGTACTAGCTTAATCTACCTTAGGTACTACCTCAACTGACCTTATGTACTACCTTAGTTAAACTTGGGTACTACCTATGTGAAGCCTCAAAACTTCATTTGTGGACATTACTTTACTTCATTTGTGAACATTAGAGCATGGCATTATGTGTACCTTTGATATAATTGTGATTGAACCTCAGGTACTACCTTAGTGACCCTTAGGTACTAGCTTAATCTACCTTAGGTACTATTTTAACTAACTTTATGTACTACCTTTGTTAAACTTGGGTAGTATCTATGTGAAGCCTCGAAACTTCATTTGTGGACATTACCTTACTTCATTTGTGAACATTAGAGCATGGCATTATGTGCACCTTTGATATAATTGTGATTGTACCTTAGGTACTACCTTAGTAAACCTTAGGTACTACCTTAACTCACCTTAGGTACTGCCTTAATTAAACTTGGGTACTACTTGTGTGAAGCCTCGAAACTTCATTTGTGAACATTAGAGCATGGCATTATGTGCACCTTTGATATAATTGTGATTGTACCTTAGGTACTACCTTAGTAAACCTTAGGTACTAGCTTAATCTACCTTATGTACTACCTTAACTGACCTTAGGTACTACCTTAGTTAGACTTAGGTAGTAACTATGTGAAGCCTCAAAACTTCATTTGTGGACATTACCTTGCTTCATTTGTGAACATTAGAGCATGACATTATATGCACCTTTGATATAATTGTGACTGTACCTTAGGAACTACCTTAGTAACCCTTAGGTACTAGCTTAATCTACCTTAGGTACTACCGTAGGTACTCCCGTAACTAACCTTATGTACTACCTTAGTTAAACTTAGGTAGTAACTGTGTGAAGCCTCGAAACTTCATTTATGGACATTACCTTACTTCATTTATGAACATTAGAGCATGGCATTATGTGCACTTTGATATAATTGTGATTGTACCTTAGGTATTATCTTAGTAACCCTTAGGTACTAGCTTAATCTACCTTAGGTACTACCTTAACTGACATTAGGTATTGACTTAGTTAAACTTGGGTACTACTTGTGTGAAGCCTTAAAACTTCATTTGTGGACATTCTCTTCATTTATGAACATTAGAGCATGGAATTATGTGTTCCTTTGACATAATTATGAGTGTATCTTAAGTACTACCTTAGTAACCTTTGGGTATTAACTTAATCTACCTTAAGTACTACCTTAATCGACGTTAGGTACTGCCTTAGTTAAACTTGGGTACTACTTATGTGAAGCTTCAAAACTTCATTTGTGAACATTACCTTACTTCATTTGTGAACATTCGAGTATGACATTATATGCACCTTTGATATAATTGTGATTGTACCTTAGGTACTAACTGAGTAAACCTTAGGTACTAGCTTAATCTACCTTAAGTACTACCTTAGTTAGACTTGGGTATGAGCTGTTTGAACCCCTAAAACTTCATTTGCAACCTTGATATGTTATATTTTGAATTTTTTTAGTTAATCATCACTGTTATTATTATAAAATTTGGTATACATGTGTGAATTATAAACGTTTTGTACTATCTTTTGGAATATTCATTACTTAATTGATTATTAGAAATTAACCAATAGCAACTATGTCATCAGATGACGAACATGAAAACATACTATGTAGTGTTTGTTGCGCACAGACATGGAGTGTACGATTCTTGGGTTGAATGTCAAAAGAATGTGCTCTTTTATAAGGGAGGTGTTTACAAAGCATATACTTCTAAAGAGGAAGTTGTCCGAGCTTGGGTGTTTAATGAACCAAGATGGAAGAGAAGTGATGGATGTTCATCAACTGCCAAACCAAAGTCCAAACATGGAGTTGATGATCACCATTCCTTGCAAAATATTTCATGTACATATGTAATCAATTTCTTTGTTGGCTTCTTTGTAGCATGTGTTTTACTTATTGTAATATCTACCTTAACATAGGTTGTGCACATGTGTTATGAATATCAATGTCTAGTAATGTAGTTTTGGTAGCGTTCATAGGTACTATGCGATTATTATTATTAACTTTGTAGTTTACAAAATGACATTAGACGTCTGGAACATGAGACAATTTGTTTGTTAACGCTCACATTTAAGGAATTCAATATCCTATATGACTTATGTCCTTCTTCATCCGTCATTTAAGTGTCTTCAAGGAAGTTTCAGCATACTATATGTATGGACTAACATGTTCTTTATAGCTATTCACTGTACACACACTCATATAGGAATTATTATTATTTTTTATTACTTCTCTCAATAAGCTATAATCTTGTTGGATAGCTTGGAGATCAAACTGAATCTTTTATGTTTGACCTTATCCCTAGTCTTGTCATGAAGGTAGTATTAGCTATTATAAATTGTTTTGTCTCTTTCTTAATTACTAACCATGTAGTTTATCTTCCGCCACTTCCATTCACTTAGTTGCATGCTACTCACTGCACATAATTATTGTTGAAAAGACTGTGCACTATTTTCTATCAGTAGTATGTGCAAGAAGGTATTGTTTTTATTGTAATTCTAGCATGTTGGTATACTTAAAGTGGTGGTCATTGTTTCGAAATACAGTACCCATGTGTTGTGCATTATTTTGACACTTATTACTGAGAATACTACTCACTATGTGTGTAAGGTATCATTGCAAGAATTTATTCTATGTCCTTGATTTCTACAGTTTGTCTACATAAAGTGGCCACCTGCAACCATAGTAACATAAGACAGTCATGTGCACCAATTTATTGAAAAGACTCATCATATTTTCATTACAATCTTCATTGCAAGAAGCTATTATGTTTACAAAGATTCAACAATGTTGGTCTACATAAAGTAGGCACTCTCAACCATTGTAGCATTTGAGTCACTCGATGTGGTGTGACTAAGGTTGTCATGGCAAGTATCAAAGTGTGTGCAATCATATACTCCACAATATACACTGTAATAGCATGAACTTTATATGTTAATTAACTAATCCAACAACCAAATTATATTTGTTTGAATCATCAATAAGTACCTCACTCGTAAACATACTCATGTTCATTTGACTTGGATGCATGAAATTAAAAAACGTTATTACACATTACGACGTATTTAGTGTTATTGTGGCATGTCATACAAATGCAAAGTCTACCACGTTTGAAACTTTTATTACAACATAACCTCTTCATTTGCAATCAAATGAAGCATTCCAAGTTTGTCAGTTTCACTTACCTTAATCACCGTTAGTATTTTTAGACATTTCAGTATCCAATTTGTACTCTAGTGTTGCAAGTAATTCAACAACTTCAATTGGGTCCATATTTTTTCCACGTTCTATTACAATATGCAACAACTCTTTCAACATGAAATATCTATTTCTTCAAATAACTATTTTGTTGTTCTCTTCCCGAATGCAGTTCAATGCCTTACGTAATTGAATCGTTCTGTTCTTATCCATCATTCGCGCATGACGACATGGTATAGGTGCACCAAGGACTCGGAGATCCTCAATAAGAGTTTTTGCTTTGTTACCATGATACTCCCACTCTGCCATCATTATTTGCAACGTGTGGTCGTTGTAGCGATTATAATGAGTCATTGGGTAGTAGAGTTCGTCTTCCAAAGCCCAATAACGTCCTATACACTCAAACACATCTCTTGGACTATAATATTTACCAAATGACTGTTGTGGGTTTCGATACATGGCTCTCTCTTATCCCATGTTTACAACTGTCGACGAATGATATATATAACCATTTGTATAAAATCACTTCACATCATTTACTTGTTTGCACATTGCAATTTCAATTGAAGTGACAACACATTCAGCCTCATTTAATAGTGTTCCTCATTTATTGTACCCCTCCACTTGACCCTTTTAATTTGTACAGGATATCAACTTTTCTAACACTTTATTACACAACCACCTCCACTTGATTTGACAATTCCTTAGAAAAGATGATTTGATAACTCACAATGTACATGACCTACTGCATTTTCCTTTTGTCTTAATTGATAGGCTACATCACTCCAAACTTGTACGCTTTGTAAGTCATGAATGGAGGTTTCAATGTTAGGTGATGCGTAATGTATGTGTATTGTACATTTCAAGATCTATTGCTTTAGAATTTATTCAACCACTTAAAGTTGCAATTGTCATGGCCTTTGAAAATAAATTTTGGCCCTTATAAGTTGAGACTATGCACACCCCTTTTAGCATACTTGATGGTTGGAAACAATGAGAGACCCAATTCAACAAATAATTTGAGCTCATCGGCGATATCACCAACATTGGGTATTACCCGATCTATATAGTTACGATGACTTATAGATCTCAGATAGAATATAGTATTATGTAATGGTGCGTAATGAATGAGTTCAACATGTTAATGAGTCAAACATACTCATCGAAGAGTTGTGTGCACTGCATGTTCCACTTCCATGTCGTTATTCCTTTGGAATGCCATGAAATAACCCCCACGAGTGCATTGCAGCGGTTTTGCAAATACAAGAGGAGAACAATAGAATGGTTATTCATAAAGTTCAATTTTTCTCATTGTGCATTGCGCAAGAAAATGCAAACGATAATGGTAGAGAGTTATCCTCAATCAAACATGATGCATTATTATAGAATCCTGATTATGTGTCCGATTATTCTATGTCTGATGAGGATTAAGATTATTGCTTTTCGGTCTTCATATTAGCAACGTCATATGTTTCCTATGACATTTGAAACTCAAGTTGGGTTCATATTTCACTAGAAAATTTTATGTCCTATGTCTTATGTGTACTATATATATTTGTATTTTTTGTTTCCTTCTTCTACTTTTATTCTCCAACTTCAAGCATCCCCAAAAACTAATTAGGCTAGTGATTCCATTTCTATAAGGATACATTAGTATTAGGATTCTCAAGAACCTTAAGAGTCTATGGTATGAAATTTGTCTATGTCCATATTTCGTGTAAGGTTGACTTAGCAAAACTTTCTTCAGTTGTGAAAGTCCATGAAATACTAAGTCCATTACTCTTTGTTCAATAGAGAATCAATTTAAAGAGTCCTATATCATAATACCACAGAACCTTAACAGTCATTTTCAATTAAATTTGTCTTCATAGTTGTTGGAAGAGAGGTAATTGGAAAAAATGCAAATATATTTCATCATTTCATAAGTGGATTGTTTTCTTATGGCGATTATTGGCGAAATTGTTCATGAGATCTTTATCTCACTAAACCAAAGGCTCTTCCTGTGCATCTAGCCTTTCATTGATGTAGCAACTATAATGGTCTATCATACATTATCATTTCCATTAGCACATCTATTAATGAGACACCTTTCACATAATTTGAGAAATGTGGGAATACAAATTGGTATGGTGTTTAAATCCATATACAACTAAATTACTAATTTGTATACACTTTTTAAAATTTAAATTCATTACACTCCTTACAAACTATTCATTGATTCATGACCATCAATTCATCCCTTTTAGTTTGGTGAACCTTTAGGTGTCTCCTCATTTTTCTTTACACCACCATTTGTAGGGACTAGCAATGGGTTGATTAGGGATGGGGTGGGGTGATGAACATAGAGAATTCCACCTTAGTTAGTCTTTTGAATGCCTTTTGAAGTGTTACCGTGCAATTCTCATTCCTTTATAGCTCAGTGTCTCCATGTGGAAGGCAACTTAAGGCTTAACTTAAGAAGGTATAAAAGCCCATTTTGAATCGAGAAAAAGATGAGATAGCCTCTGGGCAATGTTTCAACCATCTTTGCTTGCAGATAATTGTTTTCTTCTATTGCACCATTAAGTTTAATCTTTCAGCACACTTTTGTATGTGACTGCTACAATACTTCAAGTCTCTATCTTTATTCAATTTTTAGTAAGCTTGTCTTCTTCACTAATTTAAACTTTCAATAGTTACATTAATGGAGACTCCAATGTTTCTTTCAATTAGCTATTTTCATTAACTACGAGAGGGACCCTTTTGGGCTAAACTCCTATGGATTTGTACATGTTTTATTCATGGATTTGGTGCAATGTAGTTCAAATGGATTACCATGTATTTATTATTGTTTTGCTCACTATTTTCTCTCAACTAGTGTTGGATATGACAACTGCATAAGGTTTAGACACCTTCACCTAATATCCTTCATCAAACCTTGGCACTTTTCAGGATCCTTGTTCATAAGTTGTGACCATATGTTGTTAGAATATGCAATCACATCTAAAAGATATTTTAGTTTCATAAAAAAACCTTTATCACAACCCAAACACACATGCAGAGGTAGTAGATAAGGTGAAATAGGGAAAGATTAGCAATTTTAGAAAATATATTTACATAGTCGATTGTAATTTCAATTAAAAAAAAAAAAAAGTTACCAAGTTACTTGAAAATGATCAGGAATCAGCAAATAAGTTTTTCTATAAAGCACTAAAAATATAATAGACATGCCTCCAAGAATTAGGTCCATAAGCACATTGAAAAGAGAAGTTATAGAAGTCATAATTCTTAAAATCAACAACCATTCATACCTTCAAAATAGAAAGTTGAGGAACAATTCTTACGCAACCCCAAATTTTTTAGAACTCTATGTTCTCTTGATACAAAAGGATAAAGTTGTATTCAAAAATATGATTTGCTAAAAGTTAAACATCAGAAAAAATGAAATTGAAATCAAATGAAGAATCAAAGCATGAACTAATTTATATATAAAAAAAAAATGCTCATAGCTATTGAATTAGAAAACTCAATTTATAAATGAACATCCTGATCTCATCCCCCAAAGAGAAAAATGACCTTTGCATTAAACCCTCCATAAGGGAAATGTATGCATCTATTATGTAGTTTAAAAACCATAGAACCATTTGATCCAAAATAAAATAAAATATCACTCCACTCAAATTTACAAACTTACAAATGTAATCTAATCCCCAAAACACAAATAAGACTCAACAATAACATCGATTATTTCACTCAAGTTTCATAAATAAGACTGATTCAAATTTTGGAGGTCAACTAAAATGTCATGACTCTACAAAAAAAAAATCCAAACAAAAATTCCTAGCTTAGTGAAGTTCCTAGCAACATAATGCATAGTACCTAAAGTCATGTAGTGATGAAAAAGCAGAGAGGTGTAAGAGGGTTTAATATGCAACTGGCAATGACAAACACGGCGCAGCGATGCTAATGACAAAGACTTGCTTGTCATGGTAGGTGTGAGAGGGTGCGGGAGAGACAAACGATTTGAGAATCTCAATTTTCCAATTGATTTCAAGCTCTTGGGTTGAATCGGTCATCTCGACTTCGGATTAGCTGAAAATGAGACAATGATAGTTGTTTGAGATACCTTCTTGAGGAAGGTAGTTGTTTTCAGACTTCAAATGAAGGAAAATTGGAGATTTCAGAGATTTGGTGTTAGGGCAAAATGAGAGGAAGGAGTTTGGAAGATGGGTCTCAGGTGTTCACGAGTCTAGTGAGGAAGTGAAAGAGACACTTTTCCCAACATTTCAGACAACATTGTTTTTTTTTTTTTTTTTTCAAACAACCTGGTGGTTGCTGATGTGGAGAGTGAAAAGGGCAAAGTAGGAACAAAAAATGAAATCAGCACAAAGTGCACAAAAACGATAATATTTTTCCTTTTAACAATTGATTATGATATTCCCAATTCTTAAGGTTCGGAAACCATATTATTTGCACATTACCAACCCAAAACACAAGTTTCCCTTAAATTAAACAAAGAAAAAAAAAAAGAAACTTACTCTATAAGTCACCAATTGGTCAACTACCTATGTCAAGAAAAGAATCCAATGCAATACTAAAAATTTAAATCTTTACAACATCCAATTATATAATTTCAGGAATTACTTTATATATTAAATCATTTGTAAAAATAAAAATTATTTAAAAGAGAAATTGAAATTTATTATTATTATTATTATTATTATTATTATTATTATTATTATTATTTTGTAATATAAAGTTGTTAGAAAAATTAGGCTAATCCAACCTAAGATAATCACCCTAGAAGGGGGGTGAAAAAGGTGATGGTCTTTTTTTGAAAATTTAAAAAGTATGAATGTAAGAGACAATTATATGCAAGTATATAATAAAATAATATAAAGACAATTGCATATAAAGTAAAAGAATAGGGAAGAGAGAATGCAAACACAAGATTTTATAGTGGTTTGGCGCAACTCGGCCTACATCCACTCTCCTCTAGCTTCAATCCCAAGCTTGAGGTTCCACTATTTCAAGGCTTCCAAACCAAGCCATCAAGCAATACAATTGGATTATGATTCCAATCCACTCTCTTGGACTTTTGGCTCCAAGCACCCTTTACACTTCTCAAGAGATACCCCACTCTTGAGCAACCCCTCAAGTGATACTCCTCACTTGAGAATTCCTAAGTGATACTTCACACTTAGACTTTTCTTCTCAAAAATTTACAAATGATTTCACAAAATCCTAGTACAAATCTTTAGGCTCAAATGATACAAGAAAACTAGGATTGAATGGTGCACTAATGATATGCAAGTTTTAGAATAATGGTGCACTAAAAAATACTCTCCCAAGACTCAAATATATTCAAGAAGGTTTAAGAAGGTTAAGATCGTGAAACAATGAAGATTGAAGCCTTTTTATAGAGGAAAAAGGCCAAACTAGTCGTTGAGGGTTCGGCCGGTCGAGTTGGGGGTCGACTAGTTGATTAGTCGTTAGCATTTAATGCTTGACAGGTGACCATTGGACCTCGATCGCCCCTTGATCGGACCTCGACTGGTTGAAGTGGGGGTCGACTAGTTGAGGTGGGGGTTGATCGATCAAGATTCAACCTTGACCGATTGAACAACCATTTTGGAAGAGAGAGAATGTTGTTTTGCACCCCTCGACCGGTTGAGTTGGGGGTTGACCGGTTCCTCATCCGGTTCAACCGATTGAGCCATTTTTGGCTCAATAACCAACTTTTTCAACTTAAAACCTTTTAAACAATTTTGGAAAACATTTGACACAAGGTTTTAGTTGAAAACATGAAATCATCCAATTTTAAAATATTTAAAACAAAATAAATCTTGGAGAATTTTGGTGCATAAGTTAAGAATGTAATGCATGAAAATCCTAGTGCACCAACAACCTTACAAAGAGATCTTATGAAGCTTAGGTCATGAAAAACACTTCTCTTTGAGGTCTTCTTCTTCTTAATGATTTCTCTTTGGCTTGATTTGTCTTTATGATTGCCACTTTGGAAATCATCTTACCTAATCACACTTGAAATATAATCATTAGTTCTAAACCTTGTTTTGTTATCATCAAAACCGAGATTAACCAAACCTTGGTTTCACAAAAGTGATAAACCCAAGAGGAAAAGAAACAGAATTAAATTTAAAATAAACTAAATATTCTATAAAAAAAATAATTTGGTGATATAATTTATAAATTAAGAAATAGTAAATGTATTTTATTTTTATTTCAAATTATTTGTTGCAAAATTGGATGAATATTGAAAGTGTGAAAAACAATATAATTGGTTTATGAAGTAAAAATAATAATAATAATAATTTCTATGAATTGCAAGTGAAATTAGATTTTTCGAAAAAATGGGAAAAAATAGAAATAAATTTAAATAAGTATACATTATTTTAAAATTAAAATAGTTATGTACTATTATTAATTGAAAATTGTGTTAATAAATTATTTCTTATAATTTAAATTTAATTAAATAAAATATTGATTGAAATATTAAAAATAATATATATAATTAGTAACAATATGGAATTCCATACCCCTCGCTAATTTTTTAGTTTTCGACTTTGAATTTTTTGGGCATCAATTGAACACCCCCTAAGTGTAATTAACCTATTTAAGCAATATCCAAGTCATATGAATTCCAAAAAAAAAAAATTAAAAAGTTCAAAGAAGTGGATATTGGGAAAGGTACGAAGAAAGTGAGGATTCTTCACATTTTTCGTACCCTTACTAATTTGTTAGCATTTTTTGTTTTGCATTTTTTTGAGCATCAATTAAGCACCCCTAAGTGTAATAAACCTATTTAAACAATATCCAAATCATATGAAGTCCCAATTTTTTTTTTAAAACTTCAAAGAAGTGGAGATTCGGGAGGGTAGAGGATTCCTCACATTCTTAGTACCTTTCCTAATTTTTTATCATTTTTGAATTTGGATTTTTTTGAGTATCATTTGAACAACCCCTAAGTGTAATGAACCTATTTAAACAATATCCAATTCATATAAGGTTCCAAAAAAATTTTAAACTTCAAATAAGTGGAAATTTGGAAGAGTACGGAGAATGTGAGAAATCTTTTAGTCTTTTTGGATTTTGACTTTTCGGGCATCATTTGAACAACCCCCTAAATATCCAAGCCATATGAGGTCCCAAAAAAAATTTTAAAACATAAAATAAGTGGAGGTTCATGAGGGTACGAAGAATGTGTATTCCTCACATTCTTCGTACTCTTATTAATTTTTAAGTATTTTTGGATTTTGATTTTTTCAAACATCATTTGAACACACCCTAAGTGTAATAAACATATTTAAACAATATCCAAGTTATATGAGGTCCCAAAAATTTTTTTTAATTTCAAATAAGTGGAGATTGGGGATGGTATGAATAATGTGAGGACTCCTCACATTCTTCGTACCCTTGTTAATTTTTTAGTATTTTTTATTTTCATTTTTCTGGGCATCATTTGAACACGACCTAAGTGTAATGAACCTATTTAAATAATATGCAAGCCATATGAAAAAAAATTAAAGCTTCAAATAAGTAGAGATTTGAGAGGGTACAAAGAATGTAAGGAACAAATTCTTCATACTCTTGCTAATTTTTTAGTATTTTTGGATTTCATTTTTCCAGACATCATTTGAACACCCCCAAAGTGTAATTAACCTATTTAAACAATATCCAAGCCATATGAGGTCCCAAAAAATTTTAAAACATAAAAAAAGTGGAGGTTCAATCCTCACATTCTTCTTGCCCTTTCTAATTTTTAACTATTTTTGGATTTGGATTTTTCCAGGCATCATATGAACACCCCCTAAGTGTAATGAACCTATTTAAACAATATCCAAGCCATATTAGGTCTCAAAATTTTTTAAAAACTGTAAATAAGTGGGGATTGGGGATGATACGAGGAATATGAGGATTCCTCACATTCTTCGTACCCTTGCTAATTTTTTAGTATTTTTTTATTTTGATTTTTTCGAGCATCATTTCAACAACCCCTAAGTATAATGAACCTATTTAAACAATACATAAGTCATATGAGGTCACAAAATTTTTTTAAAACTTCAAAGAAGTGGAAATTCAGGAGGGTACAAAGAATGTGAGGATTCCTCAATATTGTACCTTAGTTTCGAAAATATCCTATTTAATACATATGGAGAAATGCTTATAAAATTAAAATTTTAATATTATAATACCAAAAAAAATAAAGATGATCATCGCATTATGAATTTTTAAAACTTCGGAATTTCAAAAAAGTATTAGTCGATCGTTACCTGAAAAGGTCTACTTTTTTTTCCTATCGATAGCCATTGTCAATTATGTTGGGGCATCACCCAAATTGGCAGTGTGTAGTGGCAGGAGAAAAAAATTCAGCTGCTTGTTTTACCAATCGACCAAGTAAGGTTGTGTTATAAATTTTGCAAATTTTGAATATTCTTCTTTATAAGATTTTGAAGATTTTGTAGGCAAGCTCAAAACTCAACTAAGTTGCTTCAAATTTTTGCATCCAACTATAAGTTCTCAAACTAGCAAGCTACTTTAGAGAAGGCCATGAAGAGCTCAAGTGCTCAAGTGCCAAGACCAAATAGAAACACCAACATAAAATACCAAAAAACAATAGCAGAGATGGACAAAGTATAACGAAAGTTTATAAATTGAAGGATATCTTTTATGAAATATTTGCAATATCAACATTCTTCAGGCATAAATAGATTAGATTAAATGTTAACCAATAATATTATGCTCATATCTCAAATAAATAACAAGTACTTTCAAATAGAGGTTTGAAAGTCCAATTAACAATTTGTGGAGGCTTGTTATAATTAGGTTCATGGTAGAATGTTGAATACAACTAGAAACAACAATACAAGATTTGAATATTGAAGTGAATCTATCCTCAACATATAAGCTGCAAAGATATGCACTAAATCTATCCTCAAGATGCACTAAATCTCAATAAAGAGATTTTCTTTAATCAACTAAAAATGATGTAATAGTGAATACTAATACTTCAAAAGACTCAAATAAGAATGAGATGACCAAAAAGGGAATACATAATTGCATTTAAAATGGATGATTCCCCTTATAGGTTCTAACTAGTATGTCTCACCCTAATTTCTTCATCCATTCATTTTGAGACGCATGTGAAAGATCTCACTTTAGGACTCTCCTAAATATTACTAATCTCTTAAATACATTTTGGGGATTTTTAGCTCATATTGCCAATAACTTATAAATTAAACTCACTTTAAAAGTCTTTGTCTCACCCTAATACCAACACTAGCAATAATAAGGTAGTGACTATTACATCAGGATGAATATTAAAGAAATCTTCATAAACAAGCTTCAATAATAGTAGAGCCATAAAAATAGACTTTTCATGATGACCTTCAATGACATCAAACAACAACGAAATTTCCATATCTGGCTTCATACACAAGTTCTGCACATCATGTATGAGGATATAATCAATTTGTACTTCATAAAGTATATAATTTATCTATGCAAGATGCCTGTATGAGAACTTTCTGAAAGAGAAAAAAATCAATGGTTAGGCATTAAAGGAAGGCCTAAACTATAAAGTAGAAACAAATGGAAAAAGTAATTGATTCTTGCACTATGTGAATTTAAAACTGTGATTATAAGAGTTATGTGTGTACAAGAAGTTGCAGCATATGCAATTCTATCCATTTTAATATCAAGTAAGGTGAGGTGGCCTCGATATCTAAACCTCAACATGTATAGTATCATTTATGGCCATTAAGTGCCTAATCAGACCCTAAACTCTCAAAGTTATTTATCATAATTGGAATGTTCCTATGAGCCAGGGCTAACATGTATGTTTTTAATTAGTCGAGATAAAATATATATTCAGTAGGCTAATATAACATTTTTGCCTAAAAATTACCTTGACAAGAATTCCCCATAGATCATATCTTGCCTACTATTTTCTATAAAAACAAGTATTGGCTTCTTGAAAATCACTATGTATAATTTAGGGGGAAAAAAAAACTAAGAACGAGGAGCTTTCTTTATTGAACTATAAACATGAGCCATATTAATTTCATTACTATGAAGTTAACAACAACATAACAAAGAATATAACCATGAAGCTCCAAATTAACTCTTTGTCAAAATTTCCACCTTAGTACAAATATTTTGAAAAGTGATAAGACTTTTTACGCAAACCAAGCAATCTAAATGAACAATTCATACAATCAATTTACGCTGCTACAGTCTTGTATCTTGAAATAGAAGGCAATGCCTACTATTGGGATGGAAAACAATTTTTTTTTAAATGCCAAACATAAATAGTTATAGAGATACCCACTTGTTGGGGAGATTGATCTCTTTCTCTTTGAAATTAGCATGTAAAGGCTCACTTGTCTTTTGTGACGTGAATGGAGCAATTTCAATTCACAATTCAAATTTCCAACAATTCCTCATGTTTTATTAGGGCTAGGAGACAAAGCATCTTATTTCCATGGCATTAGGCAAGATAAAGGCAAAAGTTTGTTGCCATGTTCCATTGTTCCATTAATTTGGCTTATTGATCAAAAACCAAACCTAGAACTTTTAAGGATATGGTCTACCATTAGGAATTAATTTGAAAGAAATTGGTGTCTACTTAAGCTCCATAGAGGCTTTAGTGATTAAGGAGTTCATAGCACAACCTCTCCTGCACATTATGAAAGATCATAGGGACACAAGAGTGAGAAGTAGGAAATTGTTGTCCATAGATTGTAGTTGTTGTTCTTTGATGAATCTAGGACAAATAGGCATTGGATGAATTTTTATGGAACATCTTTGATGGTGTTTGGCATACATATTAAGTTCATAAGATATGGAAAAGCTAGATATGGAAAGAAAGTTTACCTCTTTTTTAGGATACTATAAAAGCTTAGTGAACAAGCTGAAATAGGATGAAAAACAAAGGTGACTTGTCTACTCTCATTAAAGAAGAATATTTTGGTTTGTTTTATAGAAAAAAATAAAGGAGAATAATTTTTTTCAAAATAGAAAATTTTAAGGAATCACATAGTGATAAGAACAAGATGTTGCTTTTGACATAGCCAAAACTGCAATCCTCTTAACAATTGAAAATGATCCAAAAAGGAAAAAAAAAAACATTTTTATTTCTACTACCAAAAAAGGTCTTTAGTTATTGGAGGAATACCCATTTCATAGTAGAGGTAAAGGATGTCTATTCCCAAATGGAGGTTGAGTTTAAATGGAGCATGTGCCACCAATTGTGAATTGAGAACTCAATTTTTTTTTCTCACATTATTTTGAATTTACAAGTCTTTAGGCCATTTTTAATCATTAGGGGAGCCAAGGTAGTTGCAATTGGTTGCATTAACAACATTGGTTCAATAATAATTCAAAAACAATCAATTCTTTAAAATCACATTCCCAGCCTCAGCACATTATCATTCCCAATGTCAACACATTATCGTTTAAAAGCAATAACTCCTCCACAAAACACATTATCATTAAAGTATGGAAAAAAGATGTATTAGTTGTAAATAAAAATAAAAAATAAAAAATAAAAACACCAATGGATTATACACCTTAAGTATTTAAGTTGAATGACTTTATAATGTACTGGAAGAAATCAAAGCAAGCTCTCTTAAGTCACAACCTTAGTATCTACTCTTTCTTAGAGTTGTCAAATAACCAGTTGTAGGGTAGAATTATAGCTTCACTAGGTGCTCGCAAAGCTTTAAAGTTATTCAACATCTCTTAAAACAAATTCTCTAGTGAGACACCAACAAGCTTTGGCAATTTAGAGAATATAGAGTGTTTGGATTTGTCTCGTAATAGACTTTTTGGATTTAAAAAATTTAAAGGGTTGGGATTTGGCTCATCTATAATTAGTCGACCGCTAATCCAAGTGGTTGGGAAATTTTTGCTGCCAGTAGCCACTGCCAATTTTGGTGCATAATGGTAACAAAAGATTTCCAGCCACTCAGTGTAGAGGTCGACCAGTAAACCAATATGTTGTTAAATAACTTTTGGATTTCAACGGGTGGTTCTTCCATGAAAATGGTATTGCCCAATTATGACCTAGATCACCTTTAAAAAAATATTACCAATTATTAACATTCATTGGTTGACCACTTTATCAAATGACATTCATAATAGGTTTCAAACCCATAAAATTGGTCATCCCCCGCACCTCACTTTTCACATGCAACAAATAAATAAGAATATAACAAAAGACTTCCAAAATGGCAATGGCATGCATTGTGGATCAACTTAGTAGATGAGCTTTTCATCCAACATAGTTTCCTAGCATGAACTACTTTTCACATAAACAAACAAAGCCACAATTGAAAAAATCTTTGTAACTCATAATTAATATTTTGCAGTAAAGAGATCACATTTTGGCATAGGGCATAATGCATAGTAGCACAAAGCAGATATATCCAATATGGAAGATGGATCACCAAATTGAATTGTTTAGAAAGCATAATGAACTACTAATTTCCATGTGATGCCTGATTTCAGCAATTTCAATTTTCACATAGACATGATCCTATCTGTTTCTAAGTTTGTAACTGTTCTTTTATCATTATGATTTTTTTTCTTTTTTTTTTTTTTCTTTTTTGCTACAGTGAAACAGGGGAAACATACACCAAGGGTGAAGACAACAATATCATTTAGAATTTCTTGATACTGAGAATAGATAGATTTAGCAAGTTAGTCTAGTGTCATGATCTTATCTATCATATATTCATAAGCGGTCTCCCAAATTGCACTAGAAATTTAGGGGTACCTAAATGAATGTTCTCTTTGTAACAATCCAAAATATAAGAATGTGATGTTCAGTTTAGTTCAATTCAATTGAATCCTACCAATACCTAGTAAGTTGGTGCCCCTATGAATGTGACAATTATATATTTCCTATTGGTTCACTCTATAGGAAAATGGCTTCTACATTTGCAAAATATACTCTCTCCCCCACTATTCATGTATTAATGAACTATCATCCTATTTATGCTTTCAAGCAATGCTTAGTAGTGCCCCTTAAGACTTGATATTTTCCTATCTTCTTAAAAGTAGGTTATGAGAAGAATTAGAACATAAATGGTAACATTAAAGCTCCAATATGTGTTGAATCTGAAAAACTACACCATAATAAGAAGTAATAGGACTTTCTAAACAGTAAGAATGGAGAAAATGCAGTTGAAGTAGGGAAAAGTTCAGGCTCCCTAAAGTTATATGCAACTTTCTCTAATATATTTTCCCAACTATATGTTGCATTTGTGCACAATTATGCTTGTGGGCATATAAGGGCTATAGAACATACAAGACTTTCCTATTTGAGATATGTTTGTATAACTAAAGGTGATTTATAATCAGGTTCTCCATGGCTTGAACCTCATGTTGAAACATGGATTTGGCTATATTAATCTAATTATTCCTTTACCATTTCTAATTTTTTCACTACATTTTAAAAATGGTCTAGCTTCATAATATTCTTATTATTCCTTTAGACAAATGGTTCTACTAACAAATGTGATGACACTCTCATGAAGTTCATTAACATGAATAATAGTCCACTTCAATCACATCACAAAAGGAATTAAACCACATTTCACTAAGAAAGTTGAGTATTGAGACTAGTCACCTAAGTTTACTTGATACTTGGCCTTCACCACCTAGCAAATTCACAACTTTCACCATGGATGGCGAATTTGAAAATGGGAAAGGGTTCAAACTCACCATGGAAATTATGGGGGCTAAGCTCAAGAAGTTTCTATGCCCCTTAAATCATATTGGAAACATCGGGTATTTTGTCCCCATGTGAGCAATAACATAATATGCAACTTACCTTCAAACCTTTGACCTAATCCAATGAGCCAATAACGTATTGTAAGTTAATTTCACCCTACTATAAAACAACAAATTACTTGCTATTATTCTCAATAGTGTAGAGTGTAGGAATCATATATCCTAACATTCATTAGAATTGCAACGATTATTAAATTAAAAAATGTAAATACAAATCCAAACTTAATTACTATGATATACTTACTTGAAAAGTTCTCCCATTTCCAACAACCATGATACATTGGAAATCTTTATTAATATTAGAAGCTACAATAGTAAATATCCCTATATATGAATTAACAATGATATTAAGGATCAGGTCCCCTTGTTCCATGGTTAGCAAACCACCATTACCCCCATGTGATGAGCATGAAACACTATTAGGTCATCAACGAAGTCTAACTAAAAAATTAATGGCATCCCAATGGAAGTTTAGATTATATCATCCTCATCCATAATTATAAATATAGAAAACAAGATAAAAGTGTAAGAAATTGCAATCTTGGAATGAGACATCAAAATAAAGTAGTAGTAGCATATTATTTGCTAAATGTATTGATACATAATATCATCCATAAATGTATAAGTGATTCATCCCCAATTGGTAAACTATTTGATTCAATCCTCATACGGGAGTTATCAACAAAATTTATAAACCTAATTCACCATACACTAGGGTAGCATAGCTAGCATAGTCTAGTGGTTCTAGGATTGTCCACATGGATGGGTTTTCATATTACAAGTGATTTTAGTTAAAGTACTGAAATTGTGTTTTTTCTTTTATGAGTTAGCTTTAAAAGAAAACATAATTTTGGTTGAAAATGGTTGGTTTTAAGTTAGCCAAAAATAGTAACTGAGATTAATTACAAAGAAAAGGTTTCTTGGAGTTTTAGGTCACTAGGTTCAGGTTCCTTAGACAAAAGGGGGAGATTCCAGATCTTTTCCTCGCGTTAGGGATAATAACATAAAGAATGGTTATCTCCCAAACCGCTGTGTATTTAACAGCCAAGATTTGATCCCACTAGTCCATGAAAAACTGCAGTTGCTTCCCATTAATGGTTTCAAACACTAAAGACCTCTCACTGTGAATCATCTTTCAATGGCTCGTACATGATAACTAATAAACATCCATGGATTCCATGGAACCCGAAAAGCTTACCAAGTATTGGCCATTCAAGGTGATCCTAACATTGGATTACCCTTCAAAGGCTCGTAAGAGATAACTAATGGATCTCTAGGGAGTCCGAAAAGCTTACCAAGTATTGGGCCAGGTGATTTTAAGGGATTTTAAGTTAAACCTTAAAATAAAAACCATTAATGGGTAACAACTCTCCTCATTTAAAGCAAAAAAAACTCTCACCTTTGTATCCGGATCCCTTACCTAGCTTCCTTCAGTCCAAGAAACGAAAAACCTAGCCACTCATCCTCTGAGAAAACATCCTCAGAGGTTGTTTGGCTAGAAAGAAAATAAAAACAAAATGAGAAGGTAAGGCAGAGCAAAACTCTGTGTATTTATTACTAAAAGAATTTACAAGTGTTCTATGGAATTTCTTTCGAGATATTACAAAAGAGATATTTTAAGACATATATAGAGAGATATTTTTAACCCCTTATTTAGATATCCTAAATATCTAAATATATCTTTAGTTTATTACAAGGAGAAAATAGGTAATTACACAAAATATCTCGAGATAAAAATCTAACAGAGTCGATGCAAAATATCTGAAAATTACATAGGAGGATTTTCGCATGGCTTGCGAAATTTCACACCGGGTGCGAAATTCATTTTTCACAGTCTTGCTCTCTGTCCTACAGCTTGTACTCTTTTTGGCATTTTGCATGCTATGCGAAAATTTCGCATAGCCATGCGAAATTGCTGGATGTTAGATTTCTTCTCTGATTCTCTTCCTTGCATACTTGATTGATTTGGCAAAGGCTACAAAGCTTTCCAAAACTTGGATTCTTCATGTGTTTGAGCTTCAACTTGCTTTGCCATGGACTATACAAAATTCTCCCTCATTCTTGGCTCGTTTTAATGATAAAAAAGCTATCAAAAACACCAAAACTTACCAAAAACTTATTAGAAACATTTACAAGGGTCTTTAATGTGCCAATTGAGTTAAAAGGTAATAAATACTACTCAAAAGTGTTTAAAAGAGTTTATAACAAGCTATAAAAGAGCACTTTTTGAGTAGTAATCAATAAGTAAATACATCCTCTATATAACATCAGCAGAAGTCAGGGTAAACGTGTCACCCACATATGTGATTAGACTATCCGTGGCCAATTAGTCAAAAGAGAAAGTCATAAATACAAAATGTCAATTACATTACCCAAATGTCAAAAAATTAACCAAACTTTGCTAACTATACAAGCAGTGGAAGATGTAGGAAGAGGTTAATTATGGGTTGGATAATGAGGTGGGAATTAAGCTCATAGGAATGTCATCATCTTATCGTGTTGGTCTCGTATAACCTGCATACCCGCTTTGAATTCCTCCTAAAAACTATCAATGCACCGTACTAAGATGTCAACCATCCATCATTCGTTATCGTTATCTCCTTTAAGCATGTACTAATGGAGCTAATCTTAGCATTGAGCTTATTTGATGCCTCAACCTCGTTCCTAGCTGTTTGAGAGGGATGATTCGTAATCACCGTTGCTCCTACCCCATTGTTCGAGGGTATTTTTATCACATTTTCATTTTCGGTACCTCCTCCCTCTACATCCTAATTTTCATTTTTCTCCTTCGAGGCCCCATTGTCTAAAGACACATCCACCTCTAAAGGGGGCACAAAAAACTTTTTTCCTCACAAACCATCTTTCTTACGCACAAATTATATGCGACAAAGTGAAGCCCGATTTTATGTATCAAAGGATTTCAACTTCTTACCATCCATCTCGCATCACAAATCACATCGAAGTATTTTACAATCTTTCTGATGAACATGCCATATGGGATAACTAAATCTTCTTTCAATGAACAAGCTTTCATATGCCGAAAAATTATATACCCCATATTAATCTTCCTCTTTGTCAGAATGTTGTCAACCAAAAACGCCTCAAGGAAGGCATCATCTCATCATTTAGGGATAAAAATGTAAGAAATCATGTGTTGTAAGACTTGACTCAACACAGTCAAGGAATGAGATGTTGGTCTACCAACCTTCTGATAGCCACACAACCTCTATACAGCTTCTATAGGTTTGAAACCATCAACCCTGGGCCACTTCTTTGATTCATATAAACATACCCCTTCATTTGGAATGTTTAAAATCTTACAAAGTTCAACCACATCAAACTTTATTTGTATACCATTAACATTTGTACTAATGGGTCCTTCCTTTTCGAAAGTCATATTGTAGTAGAAGCATTTGACAAGCCTAGGATAAACAAGCTCTTTGATGAACACAATAGGTAGTCATCCCATTCTCCAAAAAAAAAACTGTTAAACTGGAAATAACCTAGCTTTGCAAAATCAATGTTCCTACCCAGGATCACTGTCCTATTGGTGAAATGAAGATTAAATCTCTCTGGTAGCTCTAGGGTTGTGAACATACCTCTATCAAAGGTGGCCTTCTTATGGACCTCATCATTTTCCCCCACCACCGGTCTTTTCCCTTTACCAATACTGGTTGCTATTGTAGTCAACGCTTATTTGGGTGCCATGGACTATGTTTCGACTTGCAAGCTTCCATTCTAAGAATGGGGTGTTAGGATGTTGAAGGAAATGGAAAATGGAAGGGTTCAGGATTTTATGTGGGTGGCCCAAATCAGTTGACCATGGATCTTAATCAATTAAATGCAATGTTGTTTTTTCTTCAAAAGCATATAGTTTCAGCTTATAATAAATAATTAATGTAATATGTATTAAATGGGGAAATTTAATTAATTTAAATGTCCTAATACTTAAAATTGCAAATAGTAGAAAGTTAAAACTGAATTTAATTAAAAAAAATTGGACATAGATTAATATTTAAATTGAAAATTGGATATAGATTTAGATTTAGATTTAAATTGGAATGCTTAGGATTTAAGTTGTAAATGGGAATTTTTAAATAAGTTAATTTTCCTAACAATTCCAATTGGAATGATGGGCAATGGTAGATTAATTAAGTTATATGATTTCCCATATAGTTTTAGATTTATATTGGAATGCCTAGGCATGGGTTGTAAATGGGAAAATTAATTAATTGTTTCATTAATATATGAATTTGGATATACTATTACATCTTTATTTAATTAATTAGGTAATACTGTTAATTAATACATTTCAATATTACCCCCATATTTCCACTATACGAAATTCATAAGGTTAATTGATTGTTTTCCATATAATTGGAAGTATTATTGGATTTGAATTTAATTAATTAGCCATGGTGTCAATATAAGTTAAATAACAATAACATCACTTGATCGCTTTCTATCATTTTGCATATACCTTATATAAATTTAAAGTAATACATGCTTCCATTTCAAATTACTTTAATGTTTAACATTATGGTAAATAATTGGGACATTGTTAATATGGTTGTATTTAATGTCACTTAAGAAAATAAACTAAAAAAGGAAATTTTGAACCACCAAATGTACCAGTGTACAAATATATTCCTACAAGTGGCAACATATTAAATTCTCCCATTACTTCACCTACCAACCAATAATATATGTTTGTAGTTTTTAAATAAATTCAATTTTTTGAAGGGAGCTAGAGATTGCAACAAGAGTTCTCATTGTGGATGACCTCAATGCCAAAGATTGACTAGATTTGTGCTGATTAAGCTACATCAAACTTTCAATTTTCATTTTAAAGGTATGATCACCAACACACCATTCATATGGTAAAATAAATCGGCTAAATTAATTTGCAATATAATTATCCCAACCTTTAATATGAGGGGAAAATTTTGTCTCAAACCTAATGTAATTAGAAATATTTGTGTTATATATAAATACTATGTTAGGCATGTCCACAAAACAAGTTGACTATTTTTCCTTACTTTCCAAAAAAAAAAAAAAAATCCCATAGTGGTGGAACCACCAATGACTACCGGTTGACTATTTTCCTCAACTGATAAGCTACATGTTTGCAACTATTACACACTGCCACAAATAAGTGGTATACCAAACTACACCTATTGGGTGACCTATTAGATACCAGTCGACAAACCCTTTCAACCGGTACACATTGCCTATGGAATGCATGCAAAATTTTGACCACTTACCTAAATAGTCAACCGGTACTCACTGTATCACTTATTCAAGATTTGGAGAACATAAATGTCGAATGGAACTAAGCCATCGATTTACATGAAGTGAGACACTTGTTTTTGAAGTTGCAATTCCTATAATTGAGAACATATTATCTAAATGTTAGTGTTACAACTAGAGATGGACAAAGATCCAAAAAAGGAATTTGAAGTGATGCTTAAAGATGGGGTACATGAGGATCCATATATTGGTGGGAGTTATTACCATGATGCAAATACTTTGAAAGAGAAGGTATTGAATGGTATTTTGACTGAAGAAGTGTACAAATTGAAATTCAATTGTATAGATGAGACAAAAACATTTTCTAGCATGTTTGCTTAAGTTAGTAGATTTAGTATTTGGAAAGATGATTTAAAATGGGATAAGAATGAATATATAGTATCTCGGAAGTGGGTGTTTTCTAAAGAAGGAAATTGATTGGCAAAGTGTTTTGAAAATGAGAATCGACAACATGATCCATGATCATTGACTAGAGTTGGATGTGAAGCTGCATTTCGTATTGGGTTGAATCAAAAACTTGAAAAGTGGATTGTTAAGGAGTTTAAAGGAGAGCATAATCATCCTTCGGTCCATGCAATCGACACACAATTCCTTTGGTCTCATTGGGTAGTGAGTAATCCAGATAAGGCACAAATTAATGCTATGCATAAAGTTGGTGTGAAAACAACCCAAATTATGGACTATATGGTCCAAGAATCAAGATGACATGAACATGTTATTTTCACACCAAAAGATATATACAATCATGTTGATGCAATGCATAGAATTGAAATTAAAGATGGTGATGTGGAAGCTGTTTTGGCTTACTTGTGCGCAAAAGCAAAAGTGGATCCTTCATTTTATTATGAATTCAATGTCGATGAAGAAAGTCGACTAGCAAACTTGTTTTGGGTTGATTCGACATCTAAATTGGACTATCTGTGTTTTAGAAATGTATTGGCATTTGATACAACAAATCAAAAAAATGTCTATAAGAAGTCACTATTCATGTTGGTTGGTGTTAATCATCACCACCAAACAGTGATGTTTGGTTGTACGCTATTGATGGATGAAAGTATTGGTACATATGAATGGGTGTTGGAAACGTTTCTTATTGCAATGATGAATAAGAGACCCATTTCTATTGTAATTGATGGGGATGAAGCAATGCTAAGGTAGTTAAAAATTCCTTCCCAATGCATGTCATCGAATGGCATCTCCAACAAAATGATTCACAAATGTGTATATTAAGGACTTCACAAACACCTTTGCAAGGTGCATGTTCATGAGAGGGAATCCCGAAGAATTCGAACATGCTTGGCATGAAATGGTTGAAAAGTTGGGTCTTCATGGGAATTTTTGGGTTACAAAGATTTATATGAAATATAAAAGATGAGTCGAGACATATTTGTAGGGAAATTTATTTGGAGGTATAAGAATAACACAAAGCTGTGAGAGTATGAATGCTCATCTAAATTGATTCTTGAAAATTTGTTTTCAACTATATGAGTTTGTACAACAATTTGATAAGGCGATAAAAAGAATTCTCCACAATGAGGCAAAGGCAGAGTTTGAGTCCAACAATTCTTCACCCGTTCTTTCAACCAAACTAGTCATCCTTGAAAATCATGTTGCCAATGTATACACCAAGGAATCCTTTCTCAAATTTCACATGAAGATGAAGAATGCGGAGTTATTCTTTATGGTAAGACTTATAAGAAATGATACATTTCGGTCATACAAATTATCCAAGTTTAGACACTCGAACTTTAAATAAGAAGTCCAATTTTGGTCGGATATTCTAATAATAAAATGCTCATGCATGATGTTTGAGTCGATTGGCATCCCTTGTTGCCACATGGTTGTTGTTATGAAGATTGAGCATTTGGAAGAGATTCCTACTTCATGTATTTTAAAGAGGTGACAAAGTTAGCAAAGGTGTATTTAAGATCACCACCTATGAATGGGATGGAAAATGACATGGCTCAGATCGTACAGTATGGCTCATTGATTTCTATGTGCAACAGGCTGTCTTACTATTCTTCACAATCGTCAAGTTTGTTTATGGAAACAAGAATGAAATTGAAATATGAACAGTGAAAATGGAAGAGCTATGTAATAATAATTGAAGAGGAAAATTTTAGTAACACATGGAGCCACAACTATCCACCACATTCATGATCCAAATATAGTGAAGATTAAAGGAAATCCAAGCAAAGTTGGAACACATATTCAAAAAGGAAGTCGGTGTAATCAATGTAAAAAAGTAGGTCACACAATTCGAAAGTGTCCACAAGCTACAATCCCTCATACTATCAATCATGGTGATATGGTATTAAGATTCTTTATGTGTTGCTCGTAAACGTCAAAATGTAGTTGTACTTACATATATAACTAATATAATCATTTTCAATGTATTATGCATATGGTGCATGAAACTAATTTGTCTTCCCAATGTCATATTGAAATGGAACAGATGGTTTCATCAAATTGTTCACATGACATGTTTGCAAGCTTAAGTCATGTACAATTGTCTTGTAATATAATTTTACAAACTTTGAGAATACCTTATTCAACATTAATTGACAAAAATTAAATTGTGAAAATGTAGGGAATGAGAGCAAATCATACATGGAAGGACCCATCTGACATGTATATGGATTTCGATGCAATTGTAAAAGTAGCCTCCTCAAATGAATACATTTCAAGCATCAATTTTGACTATGCATTATTTAATGATATTGTTGAAGTACTTGCAATGAAATTGTAGGTGTCAATTTTAACCATTGATTGTCCATGTCTAGGAAGTGAAATTTCAACATTATGAAGAAATTGTTACAACGGGATGTGAAGGTGGGGATCCAAATAATACTCTATATGAAAATTATGTACATGGTTTTTGTTGTTCCTTAATGGAGTAAGTTATGGTTGATAGAAATGAGTACTTATGTTCCTTGACATTTTCATTTTGGGTAATATGTAATCTTAAACAGAGTATTGCATAAGTTTTGGATTCAAAGAAAAGGAACTTATGATTGAAAATGGTAAATTCATTGATTTATATCAATGTGCAAGTATAGTATCACTTTTTAATGTAATTAATTAGCTATAGGTGTCAATTGGGAAATTTGAAAGTTAATTGATGGAAAATTCCAAATACATTGATCTATATCAATGTGGGAGTATAGTATCACTTTTTAGTGTAATTAATTAGCTATAGGTGTTAATTTGGAAATTTAAATGTAATTCAATATCCCCTTAGTTTAAATTAATTTCATTGGAAATGGCAAATTAATTGATTTATGTCAATGTGGAAGTATAGTATCACTTTTCAATGCAATTAATTACCTATAATGTTAATTCAAAATTTTAAATGTAATTCAATATCCCCTAACTTTCAATTAATTTCATTCAAAATGGCAAACTAATTGATTTATATCATTTTGGAAGTATAGCAAAGTGTTTTAATGTGATTAATAGTTATAGGTATTAATTTGGAAATTTAAATGTAATTCAATATCCCCTTACTTTAAATTAATTTTGTTAGAATGGCAAATTAATTGATTTATATCAATGTCGAAGTATAGTATCACTTTTTAATGTAATTAATTACCTATAATGTTAATTCGGAAATTTAAATGTAATTCAATATCCCCTAACTTTCAAGTAATTTCATTCAAAATGGAAAACTAATTGATTTATATCATTTTGGAAGGGTAGCAAAGTATTTTAATGTGATTAATTAGCTATAGGTGTTAATTTGGAAATTTAAATGTAATTTAATATCCCCTTATTTTAAATTAATTTCATTGGAATGACAAATACATTTATTTATATCAATGTCAAAGTATAGTATCCCTTTTCATTGTAATTAATTACCTATAATGTTAATTCAGAGATTTAAATGTGATTCAATATCCACTTACTTTCAGTTACTTTCATTCAAAATGACAAACTAATTGACATTTATCAATTTGGAAGTATAATATAACTTTTAAATGTTATTAAGTAGCTATAACAAAGTAATTGATTTATATCAATTTCAAAGTATAGTATCACTATTTAATGTCATTAATTAGCTATAAGTGTTAATTGGAAAATTAAAATATAATTCAATTTCCCCTTAATTTTGATTTAATTCATATTAAATTGGTAAATGTAGTCGCATATGTCAATTTGGATCCATAGGTCATAATTGGGTAATTTGGAATTATAGTTTTCATCATTTGCCACCTTCAAAATTGAACCTAATGGCAAAATCAACAGTGTCTATCGGTTGAGAATGTTGCTCCGTCAGTCGTGTTTATTTCTCAGTCGGTAGCCATTGGAAGAATTTTCTTAAATGGGAATCAACTATATCAACCGGTTGAGAATTGTCCCCTATCAGTCATGCCTACTCCTCAGCTGGTAGCCATTGGATGAATTTTTAAAATGTGCATCAACTAGATCCGGTCAATCGAAATTCCATCGATCACATTCTTGATTGCAACCAGTTCACATTGTCTTCCCATTATCACAAAGTTCAACCACCGATCGACCTCTAAACTGCAACTGGTTCACCTTTATCCCGACTAGTACTCACTGCATACCATTTCAATGCACATAACATGGTAGTCATGAAAATAAAACTCTTCAAATTTATTCTTAACAAACCTGTAGCCAAAGTTCCATGACATGGAATAGTCATTAAGTTCATGAACCAATGTCAAATAATTATTGAAAACACTTGGAAACTCCAAAATGTAGGTATCACTTAATTTTTTTCATAGATAAATAAGTATATATATATTCGAAAGAGTAACCCAAAGTATACAAGGGCATAAAAACCTCTAGTCCCTAACATATGTAGGAAATCATACATGTGAAAATGGAATGATGCTATATATTACAATTTCATTTTGCCACTTCATTAGAATATCTTGTTCTCTTATATCTATACTCCATTTTCTCCTCAACTCTGGAAAGTAAAATAAAACCAACTGCTAACAAAGAAGATTATAGCATATTCAAAGAAAACGAACTTATGATGAACTCTATATGTTCTTCCAATGTGACAACTTTTCATAAAAATGACCAAATGTGGAGATGGAAAAGATAAATATTGAAAAAAATAACAAATTTCATAATAACAATCTTCTCATTGCTCTTATAGAACAATAGAGAAAATAGTTTGTTTTTCTCTATTTCCTTTGTGTAAAACTAAATCAATTACTATTTTCCAACGTATTTGAGCAGAATTAAATAAGTTACAGGCATTAATGGGATCACCATTTTTGAATATCTACATATGTTTAATGACATGGACTCCACAATCCCACCTAAAAAAAATAGAAGAAATGCAAAACAACTTAGTAAAGGGATGTGGTAATTATAGCTCAGATAAACAATATTCATGTGAGTCATATATATTAATACTAACCCATTATATTAGGTTGGAATCAAAGTTGGCCCATCAATGGAGAATTGGAAGACATCTTTCCTTATGTCATCCAGCTTGAAAAACATTTTACAAAATTCAACCTAATTCATTTTCAAAGTGTTAATAATTGTACAATAGATAAACGAAAAAGAGAAAAACTTAGTTTGAAAGCATACCACTATTTTCACACTATTAAATCGAAACTCACCCCTACTTCTTGAGCATAATGAATCCAAAATTTGGATATGATATTTTTTAAAATCAATGATACAAAGATACCAATGACTAGGGAAATTGTCATGCATTGAAATAAATTGTTGTAAAGCTAGAAAATTTTGAAATTTTCAAACTCTATTTTAGGTCAAAAAAATATCTACTCTAACTTTGATATATGCAATAAAACATTAACAATAATTACTAACCTTCTCACAATCGTCCAATTCACTAATGTACTTACTCACGATGGATGTTTTTCTATCAAAAAGAGGTTGTGGACTCCTACACAAGATCATTTGCTAATCATACAACATAACACAAACATTAGTATATTAGACTTAATATGTACCTAAACAATAAGAAAAAAATGAGCTTACTCAAAATATTGTGGGAAGATAGCATCTTATACTTTGTATGCCTATGAATTGCCTCTCAAAATAATTATGCTTTGATGCTTCTAGATTGATTACCTATGGTGCATAATAACATTAATACATGTATTTCATTCATAAAGTAGTCATTTGATATGAATGAAATAGATACTTACAACATCCAACAATTTTTTTCTAAGACGTAAGCACTCAAAATCTCCACATACTCCATGTTCATGATCGAAGTCAATAAGAAGCTCACTACAACATAATATGATAAAACATTTTTTACACATGGAAAAATATGGAGGTTAAAATTGTTCCAATACATCTTTGAATGTTCTAGACACTACAAACCTTGTTGACAACGATTTATTGAAAACATAATCAGCAACAACAAATTGAAGTACATTGAATGATTGAGAATCCACCACGTCTTCCTGAATGGACATGGGGATTGACTAAATGGCAAACAAGGGATAATTATTAGCTATATATGTCGTGCTTCATAAATAAATAAAAAATGGTATTAGAGTATTTGTATTATACCTTAGATGTTTTACGCTTTCCCATCTTCCCTAAATTTTGTATAAAAGGTGAGACCATGAATCTACTTGGTTTCCTCTCCCTCAATATACGTTTTTTCATGACATGCTCAGGAAGACCACATAGTGCTCGTAATGGTTCCTAATATGGAAAATGTCATTAATATACATACATGTATTGTGTAATTGATAAGTAGTTATAACCAAAATACATTTTTTTGAGATTATATATACCTTTTCATTATCTTTGGTAGGTCTTAATTTCAAAGTGGTAAAATATCTACATTTTCGTCAAGAATAATGTGCACTTCAATTTATGTAGGAAATGCATCTTTATTATTTCTATTCATGTTCTTTGTGCATAACTTGTTAGTTGAAAAAGTGTCAACATAACGTTCATTTCCTTTTTCATTCTCCTTCTCTTCCAAACTTATCTTGCATGAAAGAATATCACTCTTCGTTCTCTTTTCGTTGTCTCTCAAAGGTTTTTCTCTTCAAGCAAGGAAGAGTCCTTTCAATGTTCCATATTTAACACAACGTGGGAAAAAAAAATAATAGTAACTTGGTCTCGGACATCTACCATTATACCCACAATGATCGGTCTTAGATACTTTTTCAGAC
Source organism: Vitis riparia (assembly GCF_004353265.1). Classification (NCBI taxonomy): domain Eukaryota; kingdom Viridiplantae; phylum Streptophyta; class Magnoliopsida; order Vitales; family Vitaceae; genus Vitis; species Vitis riparia. Next base: position 12,770,314 of record NC_048445.1, read on the forward strand.
CTATTGCCGATATTAAGTAGCAGTCCAAAATTTGTATCCGGGACTCCCAAGCACACGAATTATCTAAAAATAGAAATAGATAATTGAAGGCTTGTTATTCAACTACTACTACTTGCACCATGACACAAATCAATTACTTGTGTCTTCAATTGTTGAAATGCTTTATCCATCTCAATTAAGCTCCCAACATCAACCTAGTGATATATAGGAACTTGATTAATAACATCATAATACAAGAGTTAACTACTAATATTTATACATGTTCAAAGATATTATAAAACTTGTTTAATAACATCTTTGTGTAGATGGATTTCCAACTAAAAACATAGACAAATATTAAACGAGTTTCAAAACTATAACTTACATTGTCATTTGCATATCCATCAAGTTTTTCAATCTTCATTTCATCTCAAGTACTTTATCATCTCCCCAAGCACCAATCCAAGGAAAAGGTCAAGTACATAGCGATGGAAATTTCTGTGGGAACGATATATGCTTGTGATAGAATAACTAAAAATATATTTTACAAGGATATATAGTTAGTTTACTAAATCTTTTATAAAATTCGAAATTCAGTAAGGACATTACCATAAAAAACAATAAGCAACCGCAAATTCCACTTTGTTTCTTCCTATTAAACTCTTCAATCCTGTGCACAAAATAAGACAACACAAATTCAATATAATTCGTCTTCTTTATTAAATCAATGTCTTCCACAAGATGTAAAAAGGAACATTTCACAAAAATAAATTATTGGGCATAACAATGACCCAATACAAATAATACAAAACGAACTTTGAAATCATTTTCACCTTCTCTATCCTCCCTAATTTGATTTTCTAACATTACTAATGGCAATCACCCCTTTTTATCATAATATTTTTTACATAAATTATTATTATTGATAACATCTTTGTTCATGTCAATCTTCAACCCTCTTGCCCTCAATCCCATAATAAATTCAACATCAATTGGGGATAATTCGATACAAGTATTATACACCTCTAACATATAAGTGTTTGGATTGAAACTATTTACCAACCAAAGACATAACCCATGATCAATTTTCCTACATCGAAGTTGCAAGAGGCTACCAAATCCAATTTCTTCTATGGCTATCTTTGCTTTGTTTCAAACTCTTCAACAACTCTAACTACTGGCTCGGGTAAGGATCGAGTTTGAAGATATAATTGGAAAGATGCACAAACATATTTACATTAATATAATTTGCGACAAATACACAAGTAATGAAAGTTTTTATTCATTACAAAAAGTATACCTTTGGACCCACACCTTTTTTAAGCGAATATTGTTTTGAACTTCCCTTTGACTTTGCCATGAAACCTTCTTTTTCTACTCTTGGAAGCGTATTCCACTTCTTGCTTAATTTTTTCCTCAACTACATTAATTTACCACTTATTCAAATTTGAATTTTAAAATTTAATCATATTAGCCACAAAAGTATTACTCCTTACATCATCATTTATCTTCATTCATTTATCATCTTCTTTGATCATGGTCAATTTGATTGTTACTACAAAACAATTTCAAACAAATATAACTATAACAACCACAAAAAAAAAAAAAAAAAAAACATGTTATTTTACATATTTCTATTTTGCCTTACTATTACTAGTAATGAATCCAAGCTTCCATAGGTCTCTTTAGATTTCAAGGAACTTCAACACCATCATGCTTGCTCCTAAAAATTAAATCAAATCATTTAAGTCAATTTTATAATATGATTTCAGATACTATAAATTAACTTCTTTTTCCATTTCCATTCTTCTATATTAAAAATGTTAGGGGCTTCATCATTTTTTTAAAAATTACATATGATAACTTATTTTCATTATTTCTTTCATATTGGCTCAATGTATAAATGATAAGAATCAAGATGGTTAGGGGAAAATATGAAATCAAAACAATACATAATAAATGAAATATACTTCCACTATCACACTATCTCAACAAAAGTTTATCTCATGTTTCAATAAATTTTATATTCATATCTTACGACAATAACAAATACCAAATAAATTACAAACAAAATTACACCTCCAAATTCCCCATAAAATTTATTTCACATTTTAAAAAAATCATATTACTAACATACAATCAAATGCCAAATAAAATATAAATATCATTACCACTCCAAAATCCTCTCAAAACCTCTCTACATTTTCAATGGTGACAACATTCCATTACATCATTTTCAATGTTCAATTATGGATATAAACACTTTATTTTTCATTAATGTAATCAATCCATAAATCTAACAAATAACACGAAATATATATGTTATAACGGATACAATTTTGTAAAACACATCATCAATACTCACATTTTATTTTTTTAATATAGAACTACCCAAATAATTATGACACAACTGCCTTTGGATTAACAAAAAATTCAACCGGTTTCAACTTTCTTCTTTTTCCTACTTTGGGTCGTCTTCTTCCTCTTCTTCCAACTTCGTCTTCAATCTAGGTCTTCAAACAAGAGGATTTCTCACTTAAAAACACCACCTTACAACTCCTAAACCAAAGATGAAATATGAAGAAGAGAGGGGATATGGAGAGGAGAAGAGGAGTGTGGGAATATGATACTCATGCACATTAGATTTGTCACCCCAAATAGCTAGGATTTCTCACAAGGAAACACCAACAAACACCCAAAATACAGAGATGAAATATGGATAATAGAGGAGGACATGGAGAAAAGAAGGGAAGAGCAAAAAAAATGTCACTCGTGCGAGAAGGATTTCATACCTAAAACAGGTAGGATCTCTCAACTAAAAATACCGAAAACACCCGAAATACACAAATCAAATATGGAGAAGAGAAGGGAATGAGATATGGAGAAGAGGACGGGAAAAGGGGAAGGGGCAGGCATTCTACAGGTAGTCGGTTTCAACTTGGGGAATTTTACTTCTTTGTTTTTTTTTTTTTACCAATTACCATTTGGACAACTCAAATTAAAACTCTTCCATCCAATGGCCAAAACTAAAAGGAGGCATGATACCTCTGACAAAACTGTAGAATTTTCCATTGAAGTTATATTTTTGCTTATATAAAAAAATATATCATATTTAATAAAATAAAATAAAATTAACATCACTATCATCTTTTAAAAATTATGATTTTAATTTCAGTAATTACAACAAAAAATAAGAAGGCCTTCTAAAAGCATTTTGGTCTAGTTGTGTAGAATGGAAGGGATGTCACTATAATTTTATTGAACTTTGTAAATATATGCATACACATTCATGACCATACATGCACACACATTCATGTAGGTTAACACCATTTTTTTTCCCACTATCTAAGCGATTGATAATTACCTTGACTAGGTTTTACACGACATATTCCCTGAGTATGATAATACAAAACAACTTCATGAGAACCTTTACAACACTTGCCGTAATTTTGACATCAACATTGAGAAGCTTTACAACACTTTGCCGTAATCTTGACATCAACACATACGGCGTATGCTTCTACTGAAGCCAACGACTATCACCATATTCCCTTCATGTAGTAAAGCAATTGCTCGCCCTAAATAACAAATTCAATTGAACTAATGCAATTACAAGTACGCTTCTTCCCCTTTTAAGCATATTATTGAATAATTTGACATATTCATTGTTATAATGATGTCATATTCTCAATCTCTATCATGAGACAAAAAAGGATGGATTCGTCTTGGTATGATTGTTGAATTTTTCTACCTTAGTTTCTACGGCTACTTTGCATATAAGTTTTTATAGTTTATCCTTGAGTCGGGTTATACACAAAGTAGAAATAATATAATTATTCAAGATTAATTTTTAAGTCTCATTTTTAAAATAAAAAAAAAAAATTAATAACCATGTTAACAAATCCAAAGCATTTAAGTCTCACTTGATTTATAATATGTTTGTTTAACAAGAAAATTTGTAAAAATATAATTTTATATTGAATAAAAATAATAGTTCATTTCAACCCATTTTTATTCATAAAATTTTAATATTAATTTTGAATTTTAGATTATTTTTAAAAGTTATAATACCAACTGATAAATTGACACATCAAGGTGGCTTTTGGTTTGGAAAACCTTTTTTAGTTTTCAATTTTTAAAAAAAACCTAAAAACAGTTTTATTTCCCTTTTTTTTTTCTTTTTTCTTTTCTTAAAGATGAGTTTGGTCAAGAAAATTAAAAACCGTTTTTATAAAATGAAATTTGTAAAATCTCGAGTGGTTTGAGTATTCACTAACATTAAAATGGTGAAAATAAAGTAGAACTCACTTGTCTTTATTTAAATAAAAAAATAAAATAAAAAAACACCACATTCATATTTTTCCTTTTTCTATTTTCTAAGCTCAATTTTCTAGAAAATGAAAATGAAAAATAAACTTAATTTTTTTAAAATAAAAAACAAAAAGGCCCAAGTCTTATTTAATTCAAAATTTATTTACTTAGTGAAAAAAAAAAAAAAAAAACAAATATAGTCATGTGCAAAGCAAAAAATTAGTTTTAGAGAGTTCTCCAAATCACTTTTATTTACTTTTAAAAAAATTTTAGTATTGCTTGACTTGGAATGGGTTTGACCACGAAAAAAGAAAGTTTGACAAATAAAAAAAGAAGTCAAAAGAAATTCAATGAAAGTTTGCCTTTTAGTGTTTTTCCTTTTTTTTTTCTTTTTTTCATTTCTTAATGTTTTCCTCTTTGCTTTCAAATACACATGAAAACAATTTTCATTTGTTCCTAAAATCCGTTTTTTATTTTATTTTGTTTTTAAAAACTGTTTCTAAAGAGTAACTATCAAAGACCAATATATATTTTTAAAAACAGTTTTGAATTTTAAAAAACAAAAAACCATTTTCAAATCACAATGTCAGGGAGGCTCCAAATCTTTAAAACTAGTCGTAGCCTTTGATTTAACGGCCACAGATACCTTTACCACATAAGAGCACCATCAGTCAGGCACCCGGAAAAGGAGTGTCATTACCATTATCTTATTAAGAATCAGTCATACAATAAGAATACAACAGCGTAGCCTTTTTATAGCGTGAACTTCTTCCTATTATAGAGTAAACAAACATTCGTAGCATCAACTACTACTTCCTACTCGCAGAATAACAAATAATCATCCATGAGTACCTCAAAAATATAAGAATACGCAGCCAACAATTATAATCACCTGAAAAAGGAAAAGCTAAGAATTAATTAATCGTTAATAATAATAATAATTCACCAATGCAATCGGCTGAAAGAAAGGTAGCTTTACAATTCAAATCTATGTCAACATTATCTAGTAAGCCTACAAAAAGAGAAAAAAAAATGGTTGATAGTAACACTACATTCATCTCATACTTTTTACGGGAAGTATAAAGTAGAGGCACAAAAACTTGGAATGCTTTCTTATGATATACAAATTTGAAGAAAAAAGAAAAAGGAAGAAAACAAACTCAGAAGCATCCATCTATTCTAATTCACTGAGTTGCTTAAAGGCAATAATAGAAAGGAATCAAAATCCTTGATCTGGGATGCTCCTGTTTCAATCTAGAGGGTATAGATATATACCTAGAGTTGACACATTGTTTGGATGGTCACATCAATGTTGATTACAAGAAGCTCAAAATAGATGGCCGAGGAAACAGGTGAAACGCAACTATAAAGGGGAGCAGTGGTGATCCAATGAGCTAAGAGTTTTGAGCAGAAAGGGAGAAAAGGAAGTGCTCCATCTTCATCTTTATTCTCCATCAGCTTCCCTATACAACCCCTACCCCATCCCTAACTTTTCACATGCGTGCTTGTGTGTGTGTGTGTGAGTGAGCAGAGAGTGTGCAAGTCTATGAAAAGCACTTGAAACATTCCTCAGATAGACGAAAAATGCTTACGTCCTTTTTCTGGTGCAAACTCTTCAGTAGAGACGCAGACTCTTTTCTCATATGAATGTATATTGGATGACCGCGACTCATATCTGTGAATTGTGGAGATTCTTTTCTTATATGAATGCATGTTGGATGGCCCCAACTCATGTAGAGATTGAGCTTAATGGGCAACACAGGCACAAGTGCCAAGAAGTGTGTGTTTAAGGAATATCAGAACTTTCAAGGTTGAATAGGAGAACAATGATTAAGATTATTCAGAGAGAAAGAGATGCAAGAATTTTCTGGGGAACAATCAAAATTTGTGGAATAAGATCATTTTCCATATTTATGCAGTTTGAGCGACTAAAATCTCATTTGGCATTGACTGTAACTTCTAGCAAAGGTCTTCTTAGAAAATATCTGTGTAAAGAAGAGCAAAGCACTATAAAGGTCTTTTAGCGGCTGGAAACATCTTTTAGACAATCAAAGAAGTTGCATCAAGCAGGGCCTAAGGAAATCATTTCAATACTGGAGAGTTAAAACAACATTTCGAGGCAACGCATGAGGAAATCTTGCTCAGATGAGTGAGTAGAATTTCCAAAAAGCATGAAATAAAAAATAAATAAATAAAATAATTAAAAAAAACTAGTTCTTTCCAATTCTAAACCGGGGTTTGGGGTAATGCCATCAAGGCAGAGTTATTATGCATGCTTGCAGGCATGAGGAAGTACATTCACAGCAGAGCAGGACTCTTTGGTGATTTTCAGCGGGCAGAGTGGAAAGTGAGGTAATTTTGAAGATATGATGACATGGTTATCAGAATAATTGATATGGCCATCTCAATTGAGGTTAATTTTTTTGAGGACCCAGCCACTGATAAGTGATGCTGAGTTACAAACCCACAGGGGCATCACTACCCATCTCAAGGGGGATTGTTATGTAGTTTGCTTTGTTTCATTCCTGAAGGTGGGACATTGTGTCCCATGTATATCTTCTTTTATCCTTTCTAATGCATATAATCGCATGCCTGACAGCATATTACCTCAAAAGATATAAGTGTATTACCTCAACAGATATTAGGCTTGATAGCTAAGCATCAACCTGCAAACACCAAATGTTCATGCATTAATAAAGGGAAAATGAGCAGTTGAGATGGATGCACACTGGGAAGGGTATTCAATGAGTAAACATGAAGTTTATGTGTGTGTGTGTGTGTGTGCGCGCGAGTGTATCCATTCAACTCTACTTCTTGCTGCTATTAAATGTAGAATGCTGGGTTACTGGGAAGGGTATTCAATGAGTAAACAAGAAGGTTGTGTGTGTGTGTATATATATCCATTCAACTGTACTTCTTGCTGCTATTAAATGTAGAATGCCGGGTTACTGGGAAGGGTATTCAATGAGTAAACAAGAAGGTTGTATGTGTGTGTGTGTGTATATCCATTCAACTGTACTTCTTGCTGCTATTAAATGTAGAATGCCGGGTTACTGGGAAGGGTATTCAATGAGTAAACAAGAAGGTCGTGTGTGTGTGTGTGTGTGTGTGTGTGTATATCCATTCAACTGTCTTCTTGCTGCTATTAAATGTAGAATTCCGGGTTACTGGGAAGGGTATTCAATGAGTAAACAAGAAGGTTGTGTGTGGGTGTGTGTGTATCCATCCAACTGTACTTCTTGCTGCTATTAAATGTAGAATGCCGGGTTACTGGGAAGGGTATTCAATGAGTAAACAAGAAGGTTGTGTGTGTGTGTGTGTGTATCCATTCAACTGTACTTCTTGCTGCTATTAAATGTAGAATGCCAGGTAACTGCATACTGTGAATAGTAGTCATTCTTTGAATCTTTATATCAGCTAAGGAGGGAAATGTGCATGTCAATACAAGATTGTATGACTACTTATATTTATATATCCTTATTTCCTTTTTCTTTTTCCCCACAATTACTGCAGTTATAGAATATAACTCATTGTACTCTTGAGTGTTTTGGTCATTCCCCAAAAATACAGAATTAATACTGACTAGGCTAACATGATTGATCAAATGGTCAACTGAAACAATTGCACTACGAAAATGGAAATGAAAAAAGATGTTAGAATCACAAATTTTCTCAAAATTTTTAAGATGTCCAAATCATACACAAATTTCCATTTTTATTAGGTACGGTCAATAACAAATGGATAATTTACAATCATACCAAATACTAGAGGCACTTGAAATATTAGTTATTGAAATACATTCTCAAATTTTTCATAACCACAAATTTCCCACCATCTGCAAGTCCAACTTATTCCCAATGACAAAAGAAATTCCCCCCTTTCATCATTCCAGCAGCATTAGAAGCGGTGGAACATGCGGGCACAAAAATACAGTAGTTCTTATTTTAAATCTCAACATCACAAAGCTCAGGGTGTGCGAATGTTCAGCAACAATGATAGCTTCCCTCAAGTTAATGAAGAAGTTTGCCAATCATAATATAATAAGATATCAATTTTTTTTCCAGACTATAGGCTGCCTACAAGGCCCAGAACTGAACATATATCTCCATTACTAAATATTATAAAAACATACTGCTAAGCATTAATACCATCAGGATAATACTCACTTTGTTCAACAGCAATGTTTATCTCCTTTTCCTAATTTTATTGTGTCCAAAACAGAACCAATAAACTTTAAAATTCCACCAGAGATTACAATGGTGCTTTACCTGTTCATTTGTTGGGGTGAAGACAGCTTTGACTGCCTCAAAAACCTCTTCAATCGACTGTGCAGCATCAATCTGAGGGCAAAGCAATAATTTCAACTGGTAGCAATAAACATGCAAGAATATTGTTAAGAAAGAAGCATAAACAAAATATTACCTTCCGAACCTTCCCCTTAGACTCATAATACTCAATAACAGGGAGACTAGATTCCAAAAACACCTTAAATCGCTTCCTTATTGTTTCAACGTTGTCATCTTCTCTTCCCTTCATTTCCCAACAAAAGGGCAAATAAGAATAAAATAAAATTAAAAAAAAAAGAGCAAACATATAATAGAAACCAAGATAGAATAAATAAATAAAATCTTGAAAGAAGGGTTAGTCATATATACTAACCTGATTCCGGTTCAGAATGCGCCTCTCCATCTCTTCTTCCGAACAATCAAAAAACAGGACAAATTCGGGTTCAATTTTAGTCTGCATTCACATCATTCATTTCCAAAATCAATAGAAAGCATCCCAAATTGGCAGCTTCAGCAAACAAAATCCACATGAACTATTCTGAATAGGGCATTCCGAATATGGATAACATTTACATATCTGTAGAGATAGCAAAATCGAGATAAAAGAAGAGTTATCATAGAGAGCTTACAACAGCCTCAAATGCAGCACGGTTTTCCTCATTACGGGGAAAACCATCAATAAGAAATTTGTCGTTACTGTCTTCCAGTATTGCTCGTTGGAGAAGCTTAATTGTTACTTCTGAAGGAACAATCTTTCCCTCCTTAATCATGCTCTGAATCATATTCCTGCAGCACATTAGCAAACACAGACTTTATTAGCAAGGTCATTGTTTAAAAAGAATCACCCATTTAAACCATAGCAGAATCCACATGCTGTTGCAACAACATAAAACAGTCTTTTCAGAATAATCAGAAAGGAAGAGAACAGCATTGGTGGATAAAAAGGCATTCAAATTTTGTCCACATGCAACAAAAATAAAATGCACTTGATGGTTCATTATATAACATATCAAGAAAGAATAAATAATAAATAATTAACACTGGGAAGACAATCCTAACCATCTGTTCACAGGAAATTCACTCAAAAACCCCAAAGGAAAAGGTTGGAAATCTTAGTCCCATTTGTTGCCATATGTTTTTTTGTAGCAATAAAGACAGCACAAATTTAGAACAAAAGCATTATTTATCTGTCACACTTTTGATTCTTAAAAGGAGTTCATGCTCCAATTTGTGAAAAAGAACAAACAAACAAGCAGGAAAAACACCAGGAAAAAAAAAAAAGAAAAGGGTCCACACTGAGGAAAAAAAATTAAGTGAAGTGGGGCTGCAACTTAAGATCGCAGACTCCCATCCAATTTACACCAAGAATTTCTCTTTTGAAAAACATAAAAGGTTACCAATGAGAAAGATCTTAACTAACTATTATTGACTTCACTAATTGCAGCCATGCTTTCAGCCAAAAGCACAAGCATAAGAATAAAGAAAAACATGAGATAGTCATCTACAACCAAAGGTCTGCAAATCAAACCATCAGGAAAGTCCAATTACACCAATTCCTAGGGTAGGATGTCCCCAACATAAGGCTACAAAAATGAAAGTTTCCAACTCACAGTTCCACCAGTATGAAAAGGTACAGGAAAAAATAAATAAATAAATAAAACAATACCCATACCCACCAAGAGGAATACAGTAAGGTCAAGAACTAAGTAAACAGAGCATAGAGCAGGAGCATGAGTGTGCTTGAAAAGAGCAACTTAAGAAAACAATAGAGCCTAGAGCACCTCCAATGCATTTGTAATTCTATGGATGTACTTAATATGAACGCCCGCACACACTTGGGTCTCTTAAAACCAAGTAAACATTGTAGAATGATCACTCATGGGGGCAAATAAGAACCAAATTATATGTTCGAGGCTTCAAGCCCCACAGAATTATAATTTGTTAAATTAAAATTTGCAGAAAAGTAATGGCACCACAACTTTTTGGTCAAAATATTCATGTCTCTAAGTCATATCAGTGGATTTGGGGGATTACTCTTTCAATCAACCAATCTCCAGATTGAAGAGGAATCTCTCCCCCTTTATTCATTAGATTGCGTTGGACTGAGAATACATATACAAGCTGCTTCCAAAGAAGAAAATACATGAAAACAATAACAGAAAACCCACATATCCTGTAGAAAAAGCAAATGCCTTCCATTAGCAAACCTTTTCAAGAACTACAATAAATCAGATGGATTAGGTCATACAGACATAAGGTTTAGTTTATATCATCATTGTTAAGATCCATGAGATAATAATTCCACTTTTTCACAAGGGCAAAATGTACAGTATAGCATTCAATGACTTCTTTGTTAAACCAACATCCATTTTAAAGCTGCAACTGTTCTTATATTTGGACACTACGTATATTGAATCAAGGATGAGAACAGATTTTGGTTTGACAGAAAGGAATGTGGATCTAATACAGCTTAGCTGAAAACTATTACTCTAAAACCATACCCATTTTCAGAACCAGATTTAATTTCTGCTCGTAGAAGATCACCAGCACTGAGATGAGTGTACCCAAAGTGTTTCACAATATTTGCACACTGGGTGCCTTTCCCACTGCCTGGGCCACCTGCTCAATCCACAGAATCAATATATCAGTTCAGAGAAATCCCTTAAAATCATGTGTGTGTGTGTGTGTGTGTGTGTGTGCGTGTGTGTGTGTGTGTGTGCATACATGTGACTTTGTGAGAGAGAGTGTGTCAATCCACAGAATCAACAAACCAGATCATATACACCATGGAGACAGTCATAAATTTCATTTTCTTCTTGCCACTCTCTTTCTTCCATCTGAACCACACTGTCTACTTCACCTATTTTGGTAAGTGGTCCATAAATGCCTATTGAATGGCGGCTACCAATGGCATATATATCACATTATACTACAAAAGTATAAAGTGCAGCAAATCCATCATCTACACTATACATGAGCTCAAAATTAATATACTACTTCATAACCAACATTTTACGAAAAAAGAAGCAAAAATATATCCTTTGGAAGATTTAAAATTAATTTAATTGAAAATCAGAAAGTATTTAGAGTGAATTTAGGTGAAAATACCCAGAAGATGCACCCTGTAGAAGCTTTCCACAGGGACACTTGCATCTGCATGCTTATAAAAAAAAATGCATATGCAGAAGAAGTTGGTCTTACTTTGTAGCAAAATGTCAAAGTATAGTTTTAAGTACCATCCATTTTTAGGCTCTTTTCTATTCTCAAACTTGAGATCATTGTCACTTGAGACAGGCAACTTCAGGAGTGGGAATTATTGAACACCACAAGGAATTCAAACCCGGAAATTACTTCTTGTGGTTAAAGAAAATAGGGAACAAATCAGGAATCCAGAAATAGCATACAAGACCAACCCCAGGTGTAATTAGGAAAACACGATCCTGAAAAAGGAAGGAGCAACCATAGGGGCAAAGTCTAAACCTCATAAACTAATGGAAGACATGACCCTGAAAGTGTGCATTGTTAGAAAAGGATCTTTGCAACGGAGAAGACTCCCAAAATAATAATGATGGCTAGGAAGATAACAACCACATAAGGAATAATGAACACTGATGTTGACTGTTGAGTCTCAAGTATGGTGTCTGGCAACCTTTTATGTACCATAACTATTTTTTAGTCATCAAAGTAGTCATTGAATTAGTTATTCACAATTTTACCAAATTCAGTACCAGGACTGAAGCCCAAAATTTTCAGTAACAAAAATAGAACCTTTAAATACAAAAGAATTTATAAGCAACTACATTCTCAGCAGATTTTTTTAATGTGAAACCAAAAATCTGATAAACAAGAGTTGTGCTAAGAAGAAGAAAATTGAAAGGTTGAAAGTGGTGAAAAAGGAACTCTTCAAAAAGCAAGTTTGAATAATTAAAGAGAGCCTCCAGTTAATTTAAAATATTAAAAATTAAAAATTAAAAAGTATATAAAATGGGAAAAGAGAAAACCTCTAATATAAGGTTAGCAAGCACACAAATAAAAATTGTGTTTACAAAAAAATGCCAGGTGGCTCATGTGTTAAGACGTCCTTGTAAGAACTTTGAGTTTCCTAGCAATTAAAAATAATTATGGTATAATCATCCCCAGAATATAAAAGAACTTTTAATAGCAGATCCATATGAATATGTTTGAAAAAACTAATGAAATATCAATAAAAATCAAGGAAACATACTCAAATAAGCTTGGTGATATAGAAAACATACATATAGAAAGCTACAAGCATGCTTATTAATAGAAACTAATCACAATAGGTAAATCAACTTTCAATAATTTGTGCTCAAAAATTTTCTTATTTTTTCATGTGAACAAATAAATACTAATTATGGAACCTAAAGGGCTGCAATCAAGCTTGAATTTGTTCAAACTAATTCCAGTAATCAAAATTTCCTAATTTCTCAATTCCAACACAATTATCACTTTTAGAGTTTGCCTTCAAAGGAAACCAATTGTTGACAGCATCTAGTGATGTGTAAATTATCAACTCCTTATAGTTCAAATTGTGGAAATCAGCTCTGTGCAGCTAAAATCAGAGAAAGGGACAAATTGAAAGAATGGAGACAATAGATCGATTAAGGTCCCAGGGGGCTTAAGGGTTGACCTAGCAAGAGATCAGGGAAGAATTTAGAAGACTTGAAATTGAAGAAACTTTAATTTAAAATTGTTGATTTCACCTTCTTAATCAAAACTTCAAATCTCCAATTTCATCCTTAATAAGAGAGAGAGAGAGAGAGAGAGAGAGAGAGAGAGTAGAATAAATCATAATACCAAAATAATACTGTTGCTACCCACAAACATTCACTAGTAAAAAGACAAACTAAAACAAAAAGACCAAGAAGAGAGTGTAGAATAAACCATAATACCATTTACATAAACAAATTAAAACTTTTGGATAAGAAAAAATGGCTTGTTAGGTACAATACAAAACAATGAGACTTGTTAGAGAAATTATCAAGCATTCAGAGAAGTAATACTAGAAATTCAGCTAGGCAAAGAAGGATTGTGCAACTTTTACAGGCAAAGACCTTACTGAATAGGATCAGTTGTTGAAAGAATCAGAAACCAAAGTGCTCACCTAAGACAAAAACAACTTTAACCTTCTTCTCAGCTAGCAAGTTTTCATTTGTTTCCTGCAACCAAATATGTGTCAGACTATGACTCCACAAAGATGAGACATGAAAGAGATAAAATGAAACATTTGTCTCTATAAGCATATTTCAAATTTTTAATGATCAGCAATAACCAGATTCTGCTATCTTATCAATAAAATAAAATAAATAGTTACTTTTTGTTTAATGTAAAGAACTAACAAACTGGCTCAAATGTATTCATAACAGGGACTAAGTCACAATTCCTTGGTCATTGCAATTTCTGATGGGTTAAACTCAGGTAAAATAAAATCAGTTCTGAAAAATAATTTTTAAAAATTGTTCTCTAATATTTTGTAGAACAAAAATCTGTTTAGGAACCTGAAATGTTTTTAACCTATTTTTTATATTTTTAAATATGTTTTAAAAATAATTTTTATGTTTAAAGCTTTATTTTTAATCATTATACATGTTTATATAATTCTTTTTTAAAAACAAGTGAAAATAACAAAAAGATGTTATCTAAAAATACCTTGTTTTCTGTTCTCAAGAACATAAAATGGTCACATGTGTTTTCTAGTTTTTTTTTTTTGTTCTGGAAAACAAAAAACTGTTCTTGAAAACAGTTGTCAAACAGATCCTTAAATACCTTCACACATGTTTTCTAGTTTTTTTGTTCTGGAAAACAAGAAAACTGTTCTTGAAAACAGTTATCAAACAGATCCTTAAATACCTTTTAGTGATGGATTGGAAGTTACTTTAACAGTGCTTCTAAAAATATGAAAGTACTTTGAAAACTTTAACTAAATGATTCACTAGCTCACTTTTTAACAACTCCTATTATTTTTGGATTTAGCACTAAATTGAAAAACAAACCAAACTAAAGTAAAACACAAACAAAATAACCAAAAAAATAAAAGCTACCTTGATGACAGACTCAGAAGCACTTCCCATGAGTACCAATCAAGTATTGTCCTTGTACACTATCTGCAACCAAAAAAAAAATTCAAAATGAAAATAGAAACATTTATAATAGCACTCTTATCACATCTAGCATATAACTTGTTTTAGATTCAGCATCCAAAATGAGGCCATCACAAGATTAGTCAACCTTTATAAGTATTAGTAACAAAGAAACTGAAATGGTGTCATTTCATGTCTATTACTGTCAGCTGGTATAATCTCCCATTTTTTCCGACCTTGCAATGCTATTTGAACAAAATGTCAAGCCTAATAAACGATTTTTTTAATAATCCAACTAGCACAGTAACAAGCCACCATAAATCATTATCACATCATCATACAGTGTGACCACATGACATCACATAATGTTATCATATCGGCACATGAACCCACATGATTGGTATTATATTCCTTGTGCAGTATCCCAAGGATAATTAAAATAGATTGACATGTTAGGTTCATTCAATTTTTTCGGAAAAAGGGAAAAAACAAACTATTGATTCAAACAATCACAAACCCATACCTACAGTATCGTTTTAAATCCACAAATTTAAACAAACATTTTGATTTTAACTACCCAAACCCTGCACAATTGAAAATCAAGACAAGAAAAAGAAACACATCTTTTGATTTAAAAGCATACCTCATCTAATTCTCAACAGATCCACTACAGAAAGTCCACGAATAAATTTTCTTCCTAGGTACAAATAGAATTTGTATAGAAAGGAGCCTAACAAAAAGGGGCGCAAGTGCACAGGGACAAATTGAACACAATCAACAACCAAAACTGATCCGATCCAAGCAAAATCGCTGAAACAATGAAATACGAGCTCATACTTGAACAACATACATATCCTGGCAGAAATTAGAACCCAAATAAGATTCAAACCAGATCAGAGCCTCATTCAAATCGAAATTAAAAATAATAATAACTCATTCAAATCGAAATTAATAATAATAATAATAATAATAATGCTGAGGAATGGTAAAAGCCGCCAACATATGAGAAATCACAACCGGAATAAGACTTAAACCAGATCAGCGCTCCACCCGAATCAAAATCAAAACCAGCGAAAAGAATTGGTGGAACCAAATAAGATTGGAAAAGAGAAAAGTGCTCCACCAGAATCAAAAGCGAGATCATTCAAGTGTCGAGAAATGGCAGAAGCAAGCACATATCAAAAAACACATCACAGACAAGATACGAAAGAAACAGATCAGTGCTCCATTACCAAAATCATAGATCAGAAAACTGGTAAAAAAAAAAAAAAAAAAAAAGCCGAGCAGTACCGAAATCACAATTCAAATGACAAATCAGAGCAGCATTCCAAAATTAATTGAAGAGAAATGGTGAGAGCAGAGATAGATCTGAAGAGATCTGAGACAAACCTTCTGTGTGGTGGTGGAGAAATGGAGAAGAGAGAATTGAGAGGGAAACGGGGAGCTCTGAAAAGCCAAAACTCGGTTGCGATTTGTCATTGGCTCTCCGCGTGGCCTCTTATATAGTGACGTTTTAAATGCATGTTCATTTTTTTTTTTTTTTTTTTTTTTCCTCCCTTACTTGGATCCCCTCGGTGGGTAGTGGTGGTAAACCCACCTTGCGTGATTAAAACGGCTAATCCCACGATGTTGAGTAATTTTCAACTCTACTGCTCTGTGGCCCCTTAATGTCAACATTTTTCCGTTCCGAAAACGCAAAAAAATAAAAAAATAAAAAAATCATATGGTTTCCAAAATATAAAATAAAATGGATATGTAGGGAGAGTTTTATAAGTGTCGCACTGAATTTAGGAAAAGCCTGAATTCATGACATTGAGTATACTCTTAGACTTAATTAGAATTTGAAATTGAAATTAAAATCATAATTTTATTTATAAATTAAAATAAATATTTCATAAAATTAATTAAATGAGTATAAAAGTTCTTATTGAATATAAAAACAGGCTTATTAATTTTTCAAAAGTCATCCAAACAAAACGGTAAGGCCTTGTGATATATGTTTTTAAAAATTGTTTTTGAAAATCAATTATTTAAGAAATGAAATCAAGTTGGAGAAAGAAAAAGGAAATGTAATGGAGAAGGTTTAGTTTTTAGAAGTGAAAGGAATAAATTTTTTATTTGGCAATGAGTTTTAACCGAGCTTCTTTAAAACGGGAAATCGGGTGTTTTAAATGTTTTTAAGGTTACTAATTTTAAAAGAAATATTTGGTTAAAAGTATGAAATAATCTCCAAATTATAAATTTAATTTTTTTTTATATTTTTATTTGAAAAGCAATCTGCTTTTTATATAAATGTTTTCTATTATTTCAAGTATTTGTAGGTTTTCAAAATTATTTTTATAAAAAAGTGATAAGGATATTTTTATCAAAATGAAACAAAAAAAGAACATATTATTAAATTTCAAATTTTGGGTTTTTTATTGATCATTTTAATCAAATAAACCTTTTTAAAAACCATTTCTTTAAATAAATTCTAAAAACTTGGTATGAAAGACTTACGGGGAGTCCTTTTTAGGATACTTGATAAAATTTGAAAAATTATTTTTAGAAATTTAAGAAATCATTTAAAATGATTTTGAAGTTAATTTAGTGTCAAAAATGATACATTTTATTTATTTATTTATATTCATAATAATAAGAAACATGTTGCTTATTATTTTAAATTCCAAAAACAAAAGCCATATTTAAAGCTTAGAATGGCTTCTTATTTACTAATACTTTGGAGAAATTGAAAAACTATGTATTTTTTTTTTTTCTTTTTTTAATTGTTAAACGTAATAGTTAAACACTATTAAAAAAAAATCAAGAAAATGTTTGTTCTTGCATAAGCCTTATGCACATATCATGTTCAGTTAGATTTTCATAGTGTTGATATTTTCCATTTGAAAATTATGTTTTAGATTTAGTTTCAAAACCCTGTCCCAATAATGTTTAATGGCTTCTTGGCAGATAACTTAATATGGAAGATAGAAAAATATGGCTTCTAGTATAATTTTTATTGTATTTTACAAAAAAAAAAAAACACTATATTATTATTTTTAAAATGTGATTATTGACCCTGCATTTCGGCTCATGCATTTCCCACTCGATGGTGAGCTCGATTTTTTATTTTAAAAAATGATTTTATTAATTAAAAAAAATGACTTGGAGTCGCTACTTATTTTTGTTTTATTTTTAAAAGGGTAAACAAAATAAGAAAGAAAAACCTTAAGTGTGACTCCTTATTTTGGAAAAGGCGGTCTGCAAAAAACCAGATCGGGTTCGGGGGTCAGGTTACTTATTGGGAAGGTACGGTAGAGACCGTAGCACCCCTCTAAGTCCCTAAAGTCGGGTCTCTACTAATAAAATGAAGCTGACGTGGCAATTGACGAGAAAAATCAATGGATACTCGAGTCGATTATGTACATATGGGAATCAGAATATGTATATAGAATGATCAAAACAAACTGAGCGCATACCTGGACCTCCAGTCATGAATGCGCTATTATGAAACAGAATTAGTGAACAATAGATTATGTAATATAGCTCATGCATATCGGAGCGCAAAACGAAAATCAAGCAAGATACATTAAGTACAACAGTTGACAATCGAAAAGGATCAAACATAGGGCCCCCACCAAATCCCCAATCATTGTTCATGAATTAGTCTTACAAATTCCGTGTTTTAGAATTATGAAGGAATCATTATTGCTTATGTAAAATCAAGAAGATCAGAAGATTATTTAGGAACTGAAATGGGATTAAAACTATTCGAGTGAAAACTGGATTCTTGGAGTTTATTTAAAAATTGGGGTATTTGGAATTAAATTTAAAAGATTAGAGCTCCGGTAATTAAATTGAAATTTGTTAAAGAAAATGAGAAATGGACTTTAGGAAATTGAACTGCGAGAACATAGACTTTTGAAAGTTGAATTTGTAGTAATAATGATAATAAGATTTTGAAAGTTTGAATTGATAATAATAATAATAATAATAAGATTTTGAAAGTTTGAATTAATAATAATAATAATTATGGTAATAATAATAGTAATAATAATAATGAGAATAGTTAATAATAATAATAATAATAAGAATAACGGTAATAATAGTAATAAAAATAATGATAATAGTAGTAATAATAATAATAACAATCATAAGAATAGTAATAATAAGATTTTAAAAGGGCTTTGGGTTCCATCCCCATCAAAGGCCCAAGTCCATAACCCATCAATACTAAATGATCCACCTGGGCATCATCTTCAACAAGGAGCTCCCCGGCAAGGGTGCCATGGCCGCCGGAATGGATGCCGGAGGACGGCGCCGCCAGCACTGACGTCATGGGGCCGCGCGTGTTGCTTGGAGCTTAATGCAGCAGCCCGTGTTCTTGAGTGCGAGCTGCATGCTGTCGGTGAAGATGGCAGAGGCGACGACGGCGAGGATGGCGACGACGGTGAAGATGGCGAAGGCGCCGGACACGACCTCCTTGTAGCTGGCCCCTTCACTGGTACAAGGGCATGAGGGCTTGGCTCACAAAGAGGCAAACCCTGACTTTCTGTTCCCATTTCTTTCGTTGGGGGTGCCGAAGGAGGCAATGTTGCAGCACAAAAGGCCCCGGCTGCATCCGCATCCGGATGGGGAGAGCCGGGCTGATTTATTGAAGTTGCTTCCTCAGCCAGAAGAACCAGACGTCCAGCCACTGACATTGAAGGCCCCGAATGGTTTAGACCCGCAAAACGACAGGAGCCGCTTGAAATAGAAGGCAAGACGGGGTGATCTGGCTCTCTTATTGTTATTTCCTTTACAAAAGTTGAAGGAGGTGTTACAAACTCCTTCGGGGGAGTTGGGATTTTTATTTCTTTTCCTTTATTCAGAACCAGCTTCCTCTTCTTTTTCGCTGGAGCGCCAGCAGGTGGAGAGGACGCGGGCCATTTGTCACCAGGAGCCTTCCGCAAAAGACCTTCTTGCCTTTTCTTCTCCCGCTTGTTGAGACGAGCTTTGCGTGACCAAGCGTCTGCCTTCTGCACTGCCGCATAGAATGGAAGGTCTTTAAGAACAAAATGCACCCCAGCCACCACCTCTTTGGGCAGCCGCCTCGGGAGAATGTTCAGCACGTACGACTGGGGCTCCTGGGTGACCGAGCGGAGATTCCACGTGGACAAAAGCGTTTCACAACTCCGCTCGGCCGTCGCAATCTCAAAAATCCTGTTCAAATGATCGAACGAGGCTTTCTCCAACCATTCCACCAGCTTCCCCCTTTTATCCTGGCCTACACTCAAAAAAGCAAAGTATGTCAGCCACCTAACAATGCTGACCTACATTCACAAACCACGGAAAGACAGGAAGTAATTTAGTCATACCTAGGACCTTCAACGACTGATTGGGAGCGAACGGCCTGTCCGGATGCACCGCCAAACCCGCCCATGAGCCCTTGACCAGCACATGTCCCTTAGCGGCCCCTTAGTCGAATCCGGAAGGCTAGTCACCAACTACAGGGATGGGAGGCTGGCGATAAAATTGAATATGTCATTTTTCACCTTCTTGATTGAATAGATAAAGAGAACCTCCAGCAGTGAGAGGTCCAAATTGAACAGCATGCCTAGAATGCTGCACCACATCAGCACTCGGACCATGTTGGGATGAATATACGCCGGGGAAATCTGGGTGAAGTGAAGAAACTCCTTGAACAACGACGGCAGGGGAAACCGAAGTCCAGCGTTGAACTGCTCCTTGCTAAAGAAAATAACGTGGTCTTCATTCTTCTCAGTCGACACAGCCTCTTCATCAATAAGGTTAATAGACACACCATTGGGGATGCAGAACCGTTCGAGAAACTCCTTCACACTCAACTTATCCACAGACTTCTCGGCATGAGCATCGCCGGACGAGCCAGATGAGGTAGCTTCTTTGATCGAAGACATTTTTTAGCCTGGGGCTGAAATGGAATCTGCATGGAAGAAGACCAACAGTCAAACACAGCAACCCAACCCCACAAGCTTAACTCTACCATAAAGAAAGATCGACAACCCACAAAAAATACAGGAGGGCAACAGAAATCCTAAAACACACCCAAAACACAGACAAAAACCCCCCGAAAAAAAAAAAAAAAAAAAACCCTAGAAACCAATATCAACACTCAGTCGCAAGCAACTTGCCCAAGCAAGCCAAAAACAACCAAACAAAGCAGACACAACAAGGAGAAGACAAGAATAGCACACGTACCGAGTGTAAACTGGAAAAATAGGGTTGAAAACCGCAATGCAGTCACCGTCACGACGCGAATATTACCGGTAGAAAACCCTAGAGTTTCACTCAAAAACGAAGATACGCAGAAGATAGAAGAGAAAGCACTAAATAGGAGAAAAACACAGAAGGAAAAATACAAAGTGAGGGCTCAGTCTACTATTTATAGGAAGACAACCCCTCGGTATCCCAAACGCTCAGCTAAGCCATCATTGAAACAACACGATGCCTCGGAATACCCAGAGACGGCGACTCATCATAAATACTCTTCTCTCTCTTCGCCCCCGCTTGCCACGTGGCCCAATGAGCGCAAAAAGTACCCTCAGTTTCAAAAACAATTATTTTTTAACCCCCCCATTCTGCTCAGGCAAAATCGGCAGGTTAAAAAGGGGGCATTGTAGGGACCCCTCCTCTTGATGACACGTGGCACACATTTCTATCCGGATTATCCCCAAGAGTACATGTGGCTCGCTTCTCCTATCCGGACTTCCTAAAGGAGAGGCACACGACACTCACAAACATCACATCCGGACAACTGACATAACCTATCCGGATATGTTTGTTCGGATCATTGACGGAAGTAAGCAAGTCTTGCACGTCATTCCAACAGTCTGCCATGGCCTACGTTCCATCACCTACAGAGTGAAAGGACAGGAATGAAGTGACGACAAGTCACTTCCCACGTCTCTGTCAGTCGTCCGTAGGGTGATGATGGCCCTGCCACCACCTAGAGGCATCATTACAAGCCAAAATATCCTCCTACCATTAAAAAGGGAAACAAAGCTTTTGATACTATATATATGGACCTTCATACAAGGAGGAAAGTAAGTTTTTATATACCTAGTAAGAGATCAACTGATTATTCTCTCTAACCATGGCTGACAAAACCATCGGAGGGTGTGTCCGGACACCCTGTCCGGACGCCTTTTGCAGGAACGACTGAAAACCAGGAATCTATATTGGTTGAGATCGTGCGTCCATCCATTTGGCAACTACGTGGACCACTAGGGACGCGAGGCCTCAACAGATATTAGTTGTTATTTCCTTATATCATTCCTTCCTTATATCATTCTTTCCCATTCTTAGAATGATGATTACCCTCTATATATATTCTGTACATGAACGAATGAAATAATCAATGAAAAACTATCATTCATCAATTTGAAGAATTAGTTATGATACTATTTATCATAACTCACTCCAAATTATGTAGATATTGTCCTTTGTAAGCCCGACAAATGCTCATATCTTTAAAATATGTCTATAAGTGCCCAAAACTACTGTTCTATTTGATGCGAAACATCACACACAAAAATTTAAATTATTGAATGGAAATGTAAAGAATAAAACCATGATATAAAAAAAAAATACAAATACAAAGAACGAGAATAAGACTAAATACAAAACAATAATACTTAAAATATATACACAATTTACGTGATTGATCACATATTTTGGGTGGTACTCTTTTCACGTACTCCAACAAATACATACCGCATTTTTTGAGATATGACAAGGCTTCTTCTAGTAAGTATTAGATGCCACTTATTCCATGCACATTTGGTACATCTAGATACGAGGCTATGCAAATGATTTTCTTATATTTAATTTTATGATATAAAATATAAAAATAAATAAAATTATTTAATGTTCATATAAAATAATAAAAATAAGAAAAATAAATTTAAATGATTTTTTATTTTTGATTCATTATAATTTTCTTCAAATTTTAAAGCCAAAACATAAAGTAAAAGAACATCTACAAGAATCCACAGATCATCTCTTTACCCTTTTGTAACTTTTTTTCCGGATCATCCGATCCAAAAGATGAAAAAAAGCGAAGATGAAAGAGCAAATATGGGATGGACGGAAGGTTTACATGTGTAAAGAAACATAACGAGAGTACAAAATATTGAAAAGAAATCAGAATCAAGTGGAAAACTGCAATCAATGTGATGTGGCCGGATACTGTTACTTTTCCAAGACGCCATTATTGTCATTAATTCATTCATATATGCATTCAATAACGCCAGAGCCTATGAATGCTCACCAGCTTTAAATTTTCCCTCACCAATTTAATTCTAAGAGTGTTTATGAGTAATTCTTGAATGCGTTTTTGTTTTTGTAATAGGCAGAAGACAAAAATTGAAGGATTTATATGGTGTTAAAGGATAGGTTTTTGAAAACTTAATTTTTGAAATTCAATTTCTCGTCTTTTTTTTTTTTTTTGTCTTATTTAATAAAAATATCATTATTATTATTTTTTATAAAAATAATTATTTCTCTTAAAAAATGGGTTACTTTTCAAGAAAAAACACGAAAATGATTAGGGTTTATTTGGTTGCTATTTTTGAAAACTGTTCTGGAAAATAGTTTTTAAGAACAATTTTTCGTGTTTTCAAAAAAAAAAAATTGTGTTTGGGAACTGAATTTTGTAAAACAATTTTTGTTCTAATAAAAAAATAAAGAACATGTTTAGTTGAGTTAATAAAAAAAATTTAGAATAAGTAAAACAAAAAATTATTTAAAAGTTATATTTTTTTTAATTAATAAAGTGTTTTATTTTATTAACTTGATATTATAAATATATAAATAATTTTCATATGCACTATTCATTTAAATTAAAAAAAATTATTCAATTTTAAAATTTTTATACTAGTTATAATTTTCTTAAACAAATGATGATTTTGTAACCATATGTAAGTATATTAATTTCAATAATTTAAGGAAAAAGAAAAGGTTTGCAGGTGGGGGTGTGGTAGTCGGGTGAAGTTCACCTTTGTGGAAAAAAAAATATATATATGAAAAACAATCTATGCTTTGTACAATGAAAACATTTTTTTTATTATTTTCAAAAAAGTGGTTTTTGAAAACACAAAAAATACAAAAAACAAAAACATATCCCCTTCCCCAAACAAGTTTTTTTTGTGTTTTTTGTTTTCAAGAACAAAAAATAGTTTTTGAAAATAAGAACCAAATAGACCATTAGATTCATAATTTGAAAATTATTTCATCAATTCTAATCAAATATTTTTTATATTTATTACTTTATATCTTGATTTTATTCATTTATATCTAATCTCAATCTCTTGTTTCTTGATTCCATTGTTTGTACATTCATTCAAAATTTTATAATTTTCATAATTTTTCAACGGTAGAGATTAAAAGTTGATTCAATGTGTATTTTATTACCTTTTTTTTTTTTTTTTTTCTATATATATATGTATACTTATATTCTTGTATGCATATTTTCACTTTAAAATTATACGGAAACATCCATGATTCAAATTGAATCGCACAATGTTGTCGAAGTTCCTAAATCCTAATACATTTCATAATCCAAAAATGGAAACGTGGCCAAGGAAGTTAAATATGGGGAAAGGAGCAAAAGCATTCACCATCCAATATGTAATAATTATTTTTGTAATTCAGGTAAGTCAACAAATTATAACCTCATCCCCAAAAATTTTCATAAAGGGGATTCTTTTCGACCTTTTCCACGACTCCAAGAAAGTGAGCGTGTCGGCAAAAGGGTGGACATCGTTAGAATGGAATCTAGACTCTAGAGAGGAGGGAACAATACTAATTTGACCTTTGATTATTATATCCAAATAAATAATTACAATTGGTATCTACTAAAATTTAAAATGATAAAAAGAGTGAGAACAAAGTAAGAGAATAAAAATAAAATAAATTTGATAAATACTTTTATTTTAAGAAATCAAAATAAGTTCACTTTTGTATTTTTATCTCCTTTTTAGATATTTTTATTTGAAAAAAATTAAATACTTAGCTGATAAAATATTATGTTTTGCAATAGTTATAAAAAATGTTTTTAATTTTTTTAATATTTAATATTTTTTATTTTTTAAGTATTAAAAATATTAAAAATACTTTTTAAAATCACTATCAAATGTACTCTTAACAACCCATTTGATAGTAATTTTAAAAAGTATTTTTAATCTAAAAAGTGTTCTAAAAAAAATTATGTGTTTGAATTATTTTTCATAAAAATGTTTTATCTGAAAGTATTTTTAAAATAATAACTTATAAAGTGTTTTTTATAAAATATTATAAATGATTTTTCAATTTTTTAAAACTGTTTTCTAAATTTTACTAAATACCTAGTTTTTTTGGAAAATACTTTTTAAGCTAAAAATGTTTCATAGAATCACTATTAAAAGAACATATGTAATTCTACTACAAACACTTTTAGAGAAAACACTTACACTAAAAACACTTTGAGTAAAAACACCGTAAAATCACTATTATTTTTTCTTTTCAAAAAGATTTATCCAAATGTATAATTGATCAATTTTCTAAACGTCAGACACTAAATTTAACTTTGTCTTTAGGATCATTCGGAAAAATTTAAATTAATACAAGCAATTAAGATCATGCTACCAAAGAATAAAATCAAATCATAAAAGAACGATATCTACCCACAAATAAATAAGAGTATGAAATCATAACATAAAATAATGAGACCCATATTTAAAATAAATGAAAGGGACCACTGTACAAAATAATGATACTTGTGATATTATCTGATTGTTGATATCTTTTTTGATATACCAAATTAGTTCACGAAGACCCGAAAAATAATTCTTATTTCATTATTGACTAATTTTTGTTTTGTTTTGTTTTATTTATTTATTTTTATGTTTTTAATAGCATAGATGTGAACGCATGGTGAATGAGCAGATAGTTGGATTGTCAACCAAGAAAAAGGATGGAAGATGGGTCAGGCGGCAGTACAATAAGATAATCATAAAATGATTGGCAATGCGAATAACATTTCGTACATATTCTAAAGCCCACCGAGTTGCAAGTGATACGAGAATACATACATATATAAAAGCCATTTGACCCAAGAATCAGAACTCAATTCGTTGGGATAGAGAATTGGAGCATGTTCCATGGTCCATCAAGCTAATGAACCAAGTTCCATCCTCCATCTCCTTGATTCCCATTGCCTTTCTCCTTTTATCAACTCAGCCTCAAATCTTCGTCCCTTTGTTTTCCCTGCTACCCATTTTCTAGGTTGAGCTTTGGAAAATGAAAACCGGCCAATCATATCATTAAAGATTATTTTCAAGAAAATCGAAGATAAGTAAAATTAGTTAGAAACTAAAATACTTTTAAATTATTTAATATTTATATAAATGAATTAAAATATATTAAATATATAAAAATAACTTATTTATTGTAAAGTAAAGGAAGAATAATCTTTAATGATTAATATTCAGTGGGTATATTTTGTAGATATCATGACTGACTACTAGAGTACTCTTGAGATAGACTAGTTTGATTGATGTGCATTCTAGATCCTTATTGGAGCACACTTTTAAGGCATTGACAAATTTTAGTGAATATTCTTTGTAGTCATTATGAGTTCCTAGTTGAGAGCCACTGAGACAAACTAGATTGATTATTCTGTATCATGATACCTAGAGGAGTATTCTATGAGTGTAGAGGCAGTTTTCAGTGGATCGTTTTAAGATAATGGTAGTTTTGCCAACGAAGTACTTTTGAGATGGATTATTTGTTCTTTGACATGGCAGATTGTTATTGAGATGGAGACAGTCCTTAATGGAGTGTTGTTAGGTTTATTGGCAACTTTCATCATTCCAAGTTCCCAATGTTTGATTTCATAGTGGATTATTGTTGAGTTGGAAATTGTTCTTAGTACAGTGTTAGATTCTCTATATTGGGGCATGTTTCCCCATGTTGAGTTTACGAGATTCGCATCAAATTTATTTTGGGTTTCATTAAAGGCAGGTTTCCACCTTATCGGCTAGTTTAACCTAGAAGAACAAATCCAATTTAGAGGGAGAGAGAGAGAGAGATAGAGAGAGAAAGAAGGAAAAAAAATCAAACGTCAATTCCCTTTTTGTTATTTTTGGGAAAGAAAAAAAGATTTCAACATATACTAAAAACTCGCTCGACATAGTTGGGGTACCAAACAACTTGGCAATATCAATAACTGGATCATCATTAGAGTAATCATCTTTCAACTCTTTAGTCATGTGTTTTTCTACAAGGTGAAGGTTTCTAGAAGCTTCCATGCCAATATTCACATCCATGGGAATGTCATTCCTCTCCACTTCATCATCTATAACATCCTAAAAAATTCCGGTCTGGAAATCAAAGCCCATATTGTTATCCTTTTCCTTTGTACTAGATTTTGTGAATCTAGTGTCATGCATAACATGTTCCTCATTCGAACTTTTAATCTGAAATTGCATACACCACCTAATAATAATAAATATGAGAAAACACAAATGTCAAAACATTGAAGTATTAGAAAATATAAACAAAGTAAACATGTCACTAACTTCTAATAAAAGTTGTTTCAATTCATCCATCTTCAAGTTGAGTCCTTCAATGTATTTCTTTAGATGATTGAAATTTAACTCTGAGCTTTGTCTGAATTTCACAAACTCCATCCATAATTTCTGCACATATTGCACATAAATGAAATAAAAATTTAACACTTACAACATTTATATATATATATATATATATATATATAAAAAAAAAAAAAAAAAAAAAAATATATATATATATATATTATGACAAGTTTGTTCACTTTGAAATTAAATAACACACTTGTTAAATTTAGGTTTTTTCATGATCCCTATAGACTTAACTTCCTATAAGTTTATTTATAATGAACTTAACACTAATTAAGGTTAGGTTCAACATGTTAATTATGGAGTGAACATCTTGTATTAAATAAAGTACAAAAAAAAAAAGAGAACATGCATGCATTATTTATGATGGCTAAGTTTAGGTTAAGTTACCACTATTAATGGGGCAACTGCATCATTTGTTGTTCTTTCTGCCATTGCAGCAGTAGCAACAACAACATATGTAACAGTGTCAGATGAGCTTTTTTCATGCCTTAAGTCATCCTTCTTGGTATCTTGTGAGGCATTTGATTGGTGCAACATTTCTGTTGAAGCTTCTTGTTTATCTATATGCTTGCAATAGTCTTGTTGTTGCTCCTCTAAAGTGGGTGTGAGGAGTGAATGAAAAGTTAACTAGAAAATCCAAATCAAATATGATTATTAATAAATAATAATACAATAATATTTATAATTGCATTATTAAAATTTAAAGGTAAAAAATTACTTACATTAGGCTCTAGAAAGACCTTTTCGACCTCAATAGACCTTGGAGTACTAGTTGCACTCCAATTTAATATTCAAGGATAACTCTCAGATACACGAGTGACATATTTCAATTCAATAAGTGGAATAGCCTTGTATGCCCAAACCTGGAAGGCATATGAAAATCCAACAAGACTATATGCTTCAACTACAACTTCTCCCTTTGCTTTCTTTTTATCTTGGTATTTGGATAGCCGGTTCTCTAAAACTCTTTGCAAACCAAATAGTGTCCTCTCATAACAAATCCTCCCCTTCCCCCATGGATACTTGTTAAAAGCCTCCAAATTATCAACCAAAGCCACCCATTCCATATCTATTAAATTTTTCCCTTCTTTCCCAAATAAAACATGCTTTAAAAAAATGCAAAAGTGTTAACTTTATCACCTCTTTATCTTCAAATTCTTTTTTTTTTCCTTATTTTTTTCTTTTTCTTTTTACCTCTCCTAAAGAAAGAAAAACTTTCTCCAACTCATCATTATGCACCTTGTTTTCTCCTTTAAAGTATGTGTCCCTTATTCGTAATGATTTTTTGTCACATTTTGGAATAGGACCAAAACTCAAGCTTGTAATCAATGCACACTCTTCTTTACTAAATCTTAAGCCCTTTGACTTTAATAAAATCCATATTTCATTGTCTTTTTGGTTTCACACTGACGTAACAACAATTGATGAATAGTTTGAGCTGAAAATCTAAGTTCAGGAAGGAGTAAAAAATGACCTACATAATTTTCTAAACATCTCCAATTGTGGTTCAATTAATTTCTTCTTAATATTTTTAATGGCTACCAAGTGAGACAAATATGCAATTTTTCTATGAAGGTACTCCTCTTTAGGTATTTTAGATATAAAAGATAGGAGAAGAGGAGGAATGTTAATATGCAAGATAATAACAATTTATAAAAATATTAATATAAATTGAATAAAATTATATTACCAAACTTATCCAACTATGTTAAATCCATCATTTCGTATTACTTCTTAACATAGACTTTATTTTCATATTATTTAAGGATGTCATGTCAAATGCTAATATTCTAAAGATATTATTTTACTAATGCAATTGAAGCTATTATATTTTACTAAGTTGCAGTTAAAAAAGTGCAGACATTATTCTAATGTTTATTGAAATTTGAAATAAAACTAAACCATTTTGAAATTGGAACCTATTGACAATGAACTTGATAGCAGTTAAGTTTAGTTTTTTTTTTAACATATATATTTAAATCAAAATTCTTAATATTTGGATAAAATAATTTCATAAAAATTAAATTCAAATACGCTATAAATTCATAACAAATAACTTCATTACACAAAATTTCAAAACCTTTTGATGGTGAACTTGATAGTAGTTAAGTTTAGTTTTTTCTAATCATTCAAATATTGCTTTAAACCTTGGACTATAACCTCACTGAGAAAATTTTCAACTTCAATTCCATAAAAGTTTTATTCAATTAGATTATCAATTCATGAAAAATAAATTCATAAAAAAAGATAATTGATTAAAAGGGATAAAAAAAATTTAAAAACCAAAATTTAAAGTAGAAAATTAATGCTTACTGAATCAGTTGATTTCTTCTCATTTTCTGATGACGATGATGAGGTTTCAAAACCTTGCTTTGTTTCACATCCCTTTTTCCCCAAAATTTTATACCTCTTCTGTTTCGTATTTTTCATCAATGAATTTTCTTCTTCCGCCATTTTCATAAATTGAATCAACACACAATATCAGAAAGATGAAAAATAGAGTTTGATTTAAAAGAAATAAAAGGAACCAAAATAAAACACTTAGGGTTTCTTCTCATTTCATGGATGAAAGTTCATATGTACAGTTTGAAAAACTAAAATCAAAGAAAAAAACAGTGAAACTTACTTTTTGTTTTTTCCTTGTGTTGTGTTGCATTTTTGTTTTCTTATAATGAACAGAAAAGTCCTTCATGATTTCTTTCTTCCAAGTTAACAATGGAACAAATGGGTTTGTAGGGTAAGGAAGGGACGCAACACAGGAGAAAATCGGAGTTGGAGGGAAAATGGGCTAAAGAGATAGTTGAGGGGTATTTTTGTCCGAGTTGGGTCATTTTTGAGACTTAAATAAGTGGGGGGTTAGTTTTGCAATCTTGAGGGAATTTTATCCCTTTTAATCGGTTATCCCTTCCTAAGAATTTATCAATTAAGTGACCCTTGTGTCATTATCACCAATAGGTCGACCCCCTTATTTGATAATTTCCCCTTTTTCTTTTAGCTTATCAAAACAAGGAAAAAAAAAAAATGTAATACAAGCGTTCTTGTACCAAAGTTTACTATAAAATTTAGAGAAATGATGATAAAAAAATAATTAAACATTTAATAATAATATTAAACAATCATCACACCATACCATTAAAATGTGCCTTCTTCCAACTCCACTCATACCATTAAAATTTTCCGGCTCCACTCACGCCATTAAAGTTATTGATCTTTTTAATACAATCATCACACCTACATCATAAACACAAAATGAAAACATTTTACTTGAGATAATTGCAAATTAACGTAAAGAGAGAGAAAGAGAGAGAGAGAAAAAAGAGTAAGAATTAACACCAACGAATCTTCCAATCACTAAACTAAAAAGAATTATTTGATTACAAAGGGATGAAGTAATTTCAATATTGTAAAAGTAACCCCTTCCATGTTTGAACTAGGAGAGTAATCCATTTTTTTTTACATAAATTTCTTTCAACATTAGGCTTATTTTTATGTTAGTTTTGAAATAGAAAATTACTTTTATAAGAAAAGATGAAGTGCATTTATGTCCAAAAGAGGTGCATACATGAGAGGTAGTATGTCTACAAGATGGGAATAATTTCATCCCTTTTAATAACACAACCGCTTCGATTACTAAATTGATATTGGTTTCCTTGCGAAAGTGGGTGCTAAATTTATATGAAATTATAAACCTTTTACTAAATTTTTCCTCATATCTTCCATATATGAGAAATAATTTTACTTTTTATCTTTCATTGATTTTACATCAAGAAATTATAAAATGATTTTACTAAGAAATTATAAAGTAAATGTTTCTCATAGCTTTTGGTTATGAAATATGTTCCAATTATTATCATTATTATTTTTTTACTATATGCTAATTTAAAAAATTATTTATTTAATTTATAAGTTCTTGCAATATCAAAAAGCACAATATAACACAAATAGAATTTAAAAAATTAAAATGAAATGAGATATAACTTTATAATATACTTTTTAATATAACTGTTTAATGTGACTAAAGTATTTGAAGCAAGGAAAATTTTCCTTCTATTAGTACTTCCTAAACTCTTCTTCTTATCAACCTAAGATTAATGCTCATAATGTATTATAAAAATAAGAAAAATTAAGGCAAAAAAAGAATGAAAGAAGGAATAATTCAAAAAAAATGAACTTGGAAGGTTTTATTATTAATCTGGTAATCATGCATGGAATGATAAACTTACATGCATGGAACCAAAAATGGGCAACATTGTCATGATAATTGTAAAGATCATATGAATATTTGAAAGATTCAACACCAAAAATAGTAATATTTACAAAAATCCCTTAGAAGCTACGAACTGACATGCATCAAAACAAAAATAGGCCTCTTCATCAGTCTTCATATATGTGTTGTAATCCATTCTTGCATAAGAAGTGTCATAACAATAAGCACAGAAGAAAAAAAGCATGGTGGGATTCAGTGCCCTAGAGAGATACAGATAACCAAAAACAGCTCTCCCAATCAAAAGAAAAAGAAACCCTGCGAGAGAGGAGAGAGGAGAAAGGAGAGAGGAGAGACCTTGCAGCAGGTGAACCAACGAACTGGTATGATCATACTTCGCCCTGGACATCTCCATAGTCCTTTCCTCCGTTGTGTTAATGGCCCCCAAAGCTTTGACTTGCCCATATATGTAGGTTAGAATGGTGAGTGGCGCCCAAGGGTTTCCCAAAGGTTTTTGCTTTCCCAATGTATTACCACTAATTTTCAAGCCTTTACTTTAAAAAATAACCAAAACAATTATTTTTTAAATATAAACCTTTAAGAAAAAATATTTAAAAAAACTTTTTTTAAGAAAAAAAAGTATAGAAAGTAAAGAGAATTTTTTCTTACTTTTTTTCAATCTTTTAAAAATTTCAAAAGTATTTATTAATTATGATATTTAATATTGAAATAGAAATATTTTTTTAAAATTAAAATTTATTACTCTTTAGACTTTGTGTAATTTTTAAGAGTTTCCCATCAACCCAAGTCTCTTCAAGTTCCAACCAACCTCTAACCACACCTCTCTCATCATTTTCCAACAACACTCCAAGTAAATATTGGAATCATTTTCTATAAATAGCGACTTTCTAATTTCAAGTTTAAGTTGTTATTTTCTTTCTAATTTTCTATAAAACACATTTTGAACATTTGCATTTTACATAGACATATATTTCTTTAATGAAAAAAAAAAAGCTGATAATTATTTGTTCCTATTTAAATTTTAAAACATAGTTTTCTTTTCAAAAGTAATTAACAACTATTTTAAAAAATATTACCTAGCATGCTTTTATTTTTTCTTTCACTTAATTAAATTTATAAGAATAAAATATATTTTTTAATAAACTTATTTTTGGGCCTTGGAAGAAGTTGAAACATCTTTCAACCAATATAACTATAAGTTGAAACAGGAGTGATAGCATTTTTTTATTTTAAAAAAAATATAAGATATCCTTTATACATAAGGCAAAACTTAAAATTAAATTTAATGCAAATTAAGACATCATTAGGATATGCTTATTAGTTTTTCGTTTTTCAAAGGAGAAAATGATATTAATTTATATATAAAGTGTTAAAACTCTTTAATGTTAGAGTCCATTTGATAGTAATTTTAAGAAGTACTTTTAGTTTAAAATGTATTTATAAAAATAATTAAAAATTTAAATGTTTGTCAAAATTTTGGAAATACTTTTAAAAATCTGAAAAATCACTTGTAATATCTTTTAGAAAAATACTTTTAGATAAAATGTTTTAACTAAAAACACTTTGAGTAAAAATACTGACAAATACAATATTAGAGTATGTTTTAAGAATATGTTTAGTAATGATTTTAGGAAACATTTTTAACTTTTTTAACACTTGAAAAATAAAAAATTTTCAATACTAAAAACTTTAGAAACGTTTCTCAAAATCACTACCAAACGGACTATTACAATGTTTTATATTTAAAGTATTTTTTAGTAAAAATGTTTTCTTTAAAAGTATTTTAGTGAAAATCACCTCTCAAGTGCTTCTCTAAAAACCACTAAAAGTTATTTTTTAACTTTTTAAAAGTATTTTTTAAATTCTACTAATTGTCTTTTCTTTTTCTTTTTTTTATTCAAAAACACTTTTGTATTAGAAATGCTTTTTAAAAGCATTGGCGAACAAACTCTTACTTTGACAAGACAATGACTCTTAAAATTTATTTTTAAAAAAAATTAAGATATCATAAAATTTTTACATCTATACTTTTTGGATGAGTTATTATATTTTACATAAAAATTATTATTCTTTTTATTTTAAAAACATAAAATAAAAGCATATTCAAATGAGCACATAGCGTTCTTTGGGATACATTTCCTATTTTTCATCTTAAAATTAAAAGGCCTACATTGAGAAAATTGTTGTAAAACAAAGACAAATATAATGCAAATCAAAGTAGTAAAGATAAAATATATCTTACTTTGATATATAATATGGAAGAAGGAATCAAAGAAGAGAATTGAGAGAGTGAAAGAAAGAGAGAGAGAGAGAGAATGAGAGGAAGAGCTTTCTTTCTTTCTCGGGATGCTTTTACATGGAGGGGTAAGAAGCCTTTTATAGGCTTCATAATATGAACTCCATTTACTCATCTTTAAGATGAGTAATGGGAGTTCATAATGGCCATCAATGTGGTCATTCATTCTTTTCATTTACAACACTCCCCCTTGGATGACCACCATATTAAAAGAATATGCCTCATTAAAACCTTGCTAGTAAAAAACCCTATAGGAAAAACCTAGCGAAGGAAAAAGAGTACAATATTCTTTTCTTGGTATATTAGGACTGCCTCGTTAAAAACCTTGCCAGTAAAACCCAATAGGACAAAACCTGGATGAAGGAAAAAAGAGTACAGTACACTAACACCCTTTTACAAGCACACTCCCCCTCATGTCGATATCCTTGAGTTGACGCATTCCAATCCTGTGTATTAACTTCTTGAATGTTGAGGTTGGCAATGATTTTGTGAATAAATCTGCTAGATTATCACTTGAGCGTATTTGTTGCACATCAATTTCACCACTCTTCTGGAGTTCGTGTGTATAAAAGAATTTTGGTGAAATGTGTTTAGTTCTATCTCCTTTAATATAACCCCTGTTATTTGTGCAATGCATGCAGCATTATCTTCAAATAATGTTGTCGGGTCACCTTTGATAGAGGAGAGTCCACATGATTCCCGAATATGCTGGATCATAGATCTTAGCCATATACATTCACGACTTACTTCATGAATTGCCAGTATTTCTGAATGATTTGATGATGTGGCTACCATTGTTTGTTTAACAGATCTCCATGAAATAGCAGTACCATTGCAATTAAACACATACCCTGTTTGTGACCTGCCTTTATGTGGATCTGAAAGATATCCTGCATCTGCATATCCAAGCAATTGTTGCTTTGATTCCCTTGAGTAAAATAAACCCATATCAGTAGTTCCGCGAAGATAACGCAATATATGTTTGATACCATTCCAATGTCTTCGAGTTGGAGCGGAACTGTATCTTGCTAATAAATTGACAGAAAAAGCAATGTCTGGACGTGTACAATTGGCAAGATACATAAGTGCACCAATAGCACTAAGATATGGTACTTCAGGACCAAGTAACTCTTCATCCTTTTCGCAAGGACGAAATGGGTCCCTTTTCACATCAAGTGATCGGACAACCATTGGAGAACTTAAAGGATGCGCTTTATCCATATAAAAACGCTTCAAAACTTTCTTAATGTATGTTGATTGATGTACTAAAACTCCATTTGGAAAATGCTCGATCTGCAGGCCGAGACAAAATTTTGTTTTTCCAAGATCTTTCATCTCAAATTCCTTTTTCAAGTAATTTGTTGTTCTTATGAGCTCTTCAGGAGTTCCAACAAGATTTAAGTCATCAACATACACTGCAATAATTGCAAATCCGGTTTCTGATTTCTTAATGAAGATGCATGGGCATATAGGGTTATTCACATACCCTTCTTTTAGTAAGTATTCGCTAAGGCGATTGTACCACATGCGTCCAGATTGCTTTAATCCATACAAGGATCGTTGTAACTTGATTGAGTACATGCTACGAGGCTTTGTATTATTTGCATCAGGCAATTTAAATCATTCGGGGATTTTCATGTATATATCATTATCCATGGATCCGTATAAATATGCTGTAATAACATCCATGAGACGCATATCCAGTCCTTCTGAGACTGCCAAGCTAATTAAGAAACGAAATGTGATTGCGTCCATGACGGGAGAATATGTTTCCTCGTAGTCAATGCTAGGTCTCTACGAGAAACCTTGTGCTACTAATCGCGCTTTATATCTTATGATCTCATTATTTTCATTGCGCTTTCGTACAAATACCCATTTGTACCCAACAGGCTTTACATCTTCAGGTGTTTGGACTACAGGTCCAAAAACTTCTCGTTTTGTTAATGAGTTTAATTCTGCCTGTATAGCTTCTTTCCATTTTGACCAATCATTTCTATGTCGACATTCTTCCACATTTTGTGATTCGGGATCTTCATCATTTATTATGATATCAGAGGCCACTTGGAAAGCAAAAATATTGTTAATAACAATATTATTTCGATCCCATTTTTCTCCCGTTTGTACATAACTTACTGAGATCTCACAATTTTCAGGTACCTGTGCCTCTTCAGGGGCTTCTCGTTCAATATGTGGATCTTCAGGGGTTTCTTGTTCAATATGTGCCTCTTCGGGGGCTTCTTGTTCAATTTGTGCCTTTTCGGGGGCTTTCTGCATTATTTGTGCCTCTTCTAGGGCTATAGATTTATCAATTTTAAACTGATCAGTCATTTTGATGGTCTCTTCTAGAGTGCCAAGTTTTTCTTGGGTTCTTCTCTTCCGAGGAGTTACATCCTTTGAGCCAACAGGTCTACCACGCTTCAGGCGTATCTTAGATTCATTTGTTAACTGTCCTACAGGGACATCAATCCGTGCTAGAGTATTTGCAGCCGGGATATGTGACTTTGTCACTTTCTTGGTATCAATGAATGCATCTGGTAATTGATTTGCAAGATTTTGCAAATGAATGATC
Organism: Vitis riparia; assembly: GCF_004353265.1. Taxonomy (NCBI): domain Eukaryota; kingdom Viridiplantae; phylum Streptophyta; class Magnoliopsida; order Vitales; family Vitaceae; genus Vitis; species Vitis riparia. Next base: position 12,806,719 of record NC_048445.1, read on the forward strand.
CTTTGAACTTCTAGTTCACATTGATTTGTACGAGGATCAAGATGGGTCATAGTAGATGTCTTCCAACTAATTTCTCGTCGTTCTTCAAGAATCGACTTTTCTCGCCCTAATGATGGGAAAACACTCTCATTAAAATGACAATCCGCAAAGCGGGCTGTAAAAACATCGCCTGTCAAAGGTTCAAGATATCTTATGATAGATGGAGAATCAAAACCTACATAAACCCCAAGTCTTCGTTGGGGACCCATTTTAGTGCGTTGTGTAGGTGCAATTGGTACATATACTGCACAACCAAAGATTCGTAAGTGAGAGATATTTGGTTGTTTTCCAAGCACAAGTTGTGAAGGAGAGTATTCATGGTAAGTTGTAGGTCGAATACGGACTAAAGCTGCAGCATGCATAATAGCATGTCCCCAGGCGGAAGTAGGTAATTTGGTTTTCATTAGTAACGGTCGAGCTATTAATTGGAGACGTTTGATGAAGGATTCTGCTAAACCATTCTGGGTATGAGTATGAGCAACAGGATGCTCAATATTTATCCCTACTGACATGCAATAGTCAATGAATGTTTGAGAAGTAAATTCGCCAGCATTATCAAGACGTATTGTCTTAATTGGATAATCTGGAAATTGTGCTCGTAATCTGATTATTTGTGCAAGAAGTCTAGCAAAGGCTACATTACGTGTAGAAAGGAGACAAACATGTGACCATCTAGTAGAAGCATCTATTAAGATCATAAAATAACGGAATGGTCCACATGGTGGATGGATAGGCCCACATATGTCCCCATGTATTCTTTCTAAAAAGATTGGTGACTCAGATATGACTTTAGTAAAAGATGGTCTGATTATCAATTTACCTTGTGAGCAGGCAGCACATGAGTATTCATTGGGCGAAAGAATCTTCTGGTTCTTTAGTGGATGCCCATGTGAGTGTTCAATTATTCGACGCATCATTGAAGACCCTGGGTGACCTAGTCTGTCATGCCAAAGGACAAAAACTTTTGGGTCGTTGAACTTCTGGTTCACGACAACATATGATTCAATAGGCTTTATAGTTGTATGATACAACCCAGAGGAGAAAGCCGGGAGTTTTTCCATTATAAGCTTCTGGCCAGATATAATGGAAGTAATGTAAAGATATTCTACATTATCTTCATTCATAGTTTCAATATGATATCCATTTCTGCGGATATCTTTAAAACTGAGCAAATTTCTTCTGGATTTGCTAGAATATAACGCGTCATTTATATGGAATCTAGTTCCATTTGGCAACGTTATGTTTGCTCTTCCAGAGCCTTCAACTAAGTTTGTAGTACCAGATATGGTACTTACATTAGCTTTTATTAATGTCAATTCGAGGAAATATCTTTTATCTCGAAGAATTGTGTGTGTGGTAGCACAGTCTGTGAGACATACATCATCCTCATTCATCTTGAGACCAAATAACACATGGATTTCAGATATAACAAAAAAAAAACAGGGCATAATGTAAATAACAAAGTAAATCAGATGTAAATATAAGACATAATAATATATTATTTTATATATAAAGTAACATTAATCAATGTTAACTTTTTCATCATTTATCAAATGGTCTGTTTTTTCATTTGGACCTCCAAAGAAATCAATGTCATAGTAGGTTAGGTCCAATCCATCACCATCGGTAAAGTTCATCTCTATCTCTTTTCCTTTAGCTTTTATTGATGCTTGGTAAAGGTCGACCAAATGTTTGGGCGTACGACAGGTACGCGACCAATGCCCCTTCATACCACATCTATAACAATTATTCTCATGGTTCTTAGGAGGTTTATCTTGTATACGCTTCCCATTTTCTTGTATTGTCTCAGTATTGTTCCACTTCTGGTGGTGCAATGAGGCTTTCATTTTCTGAGAATTAGAACCATGGTATCGGGGATTTCTTCCACGACCACGACCACGTCCTCGTCCTCGTCCACGTCCACGAGTTTGGGACGATATTGCATTCACTTCAGGGAATGGTTCAGATCCAGTTGGACGAGACTGGTGATTTCTCATCAAAAGCTCATTATTTTGTTCAGCAACAAGAAGACATGATATTAATTCAGAATATTTTGTAAATCTACGCTCTCGATATTGCTGCTGCAGGAGCACATTCGAGGCATGAAACGTAGTAAAAGTTTTCTCTAACATGTCTTCCTCTGTGATTTTTTCTCCACACAGCTTTAACTGAGAGCTGATTTTGAAAAGTGCAGAGTTGTATTCACTAACAGTTTTAAAATCTTGCAACCTTAGGTGCATCCAATCATATCGAGCTTTTGGGAGAATCACAGTTTTTAGGTGGTCATATCTTTCTTTCAAATTACTCCATAGAGTAAATGGGTCCTTTACCGTAAGATACTCATTTTTTAAACCTTCATGGAGGTGATGGCGAAGGAAAATCAATGCTTTTGCGCGATCCTGCAGGGATGCTTGATTTCCTTGTTTGATCGTAGCTCCAAGGTTCATTGCATCAAGATGTAATTTAGCATCAAGGATCTAAGATAGATAGTTCTTTCCCGAAATGTCAAGTGCCACAAATTCGAGTTTTGTGATATTCGACATTGTCAAATAACTTCATATATATGACAAAACAATATTATTAAAATCAGTTATAATAACTTGATAGCATTGGTATAACTTTGATTATAAACAAAATCAAATAATTTGTTTATAACTTTTAACAATATGTAACAAAACAAATCAACAATAATATAAATATGTAAAATTTTATTCTATATAAATAACTTCAAGTTTAAGATACGAGAATTACCTTCAGAGCAATTCGTGCTGATAACGTGTTGTAAAACAAAGACAAATATAATGCAAATCAAAGTAGTAAAGATAAAATATATCTGACTTTGATATATAATATGGAAGAAGGAATCAAAGAAGAGAATTGAGAAAGTGAAAGAAAGAGAAAGAGAGAGAGAATGAGAGGAAGAGCTTTCTTTCTTTCTCGGGATGCTTTTACATGGAGGGGTAAGAAGCCTTTTATAGGCTTCATAATATGAACTCCATTTACTCATCTTTAAGATGAGTAATGGGAGTTCATAATGGCCATCAATGTGGTCATTCATTCTTTTCATTTACAACAAAAATAACAATTTTAAAAACTACTTAAAAAATAAAGAGTCCATTTGATCATGTGATTAAAAATAGGTTTTTGTTTTTAAAAATTGATAACTAATTTTTTTTTTTAAATTCATAACAATGTATGGTCGTTATTCTTTGTTTCCAATTTTAAAAAAATTAAATTAAATAAAGAAAAACTTTTAGAGAACATGTAGAATTTACTTTCACCTATTTTAAAAAACAAAAGAAAAACGTAGAACTTTTTTTTTTTTTTTAAAATACAATTGAATATGATATCATTATTTTTCTCTCTTCACAATCTAATATCGAAAAAAAATCTTTAAATATGTGTAGATCTCAAAATTTGTCCCAATTTTATTTTTACATTAATTTGAAGCCTAATTTTAAATCCCAATTACATGTGTTTTTTTTTCCACTCACCCTTTAATTTTTAGTTTTCATTATTTTGTAAATTACTTTTTTATTTTATTTTTATTTTTATTTATTCATTTTATTTATTGTTATTATTATATTATATTATATTTTTATATTTTTATTTTATTTATTTATATTTGTTTTACTATTATTTTTATTTTTCCTCTCTCCTCTCTCTTCCCTTTTCTCCTCCACCTACCCTCACCCACCCACTTTCTTCTCTCTCCTCCCACAGTCCTCACCACCGGCCACCACTTCATTTCTCCCCGTTTATTTTTTTATTTCCTTTTCTTTTTTTCCCTCTCACTCTTCTCTCTCTTCCCCAAAAAAACTCCTTTTGGCCCGCCCCCCCCCCATTTTCTTTTTCCCCCAATTCCCAAGACTTTTCCCCCCATTTTCCCCCCTCCATTCACTCTCACTGGCCGACACCCCACCCGCGGATCTTCCAATTTTTTCTTTTTCTCGACTCCCCCTCGAACTCCCACATGCTGGCCCCTAGATTTTTTTTCTTTCCTTCTCCATCTTCGTCCTCCTTCACAGTACTCCACCACACCTCCCTTCCAGCAGCATGACCCCAACGCCCACTCCCGTCGGCGCCTTTTCCGGTGTCCCTCCATCCCCATTTTTTTCTCTCATTTAATTTTAATTTTAATCTTATTTTATTTGCTTCTCGAAAACCCGTCCACCCTCATTGTCGCCGGTAAGGCCACCGACCAGTCACCGTCGGTGAGCCACTACCGGCCGACGACCCCCTTCCCATCTCATCTGTTTCCCGTTATTATTATTATTATTATTATTATTATTATTATTATTATTATTATTATTATTATTATTACTATTATTATTATTATTATTATTATTATTATCATTGTTATTGTTATTATTATTATTGTTATTGTTATTGTTATTGTTATTATTTTTGTTTTATTTTAATAGTAATTGCTGTTTGTGAAATTTGGATTGTTGAATTAATATGAAATTTGTGGTTAATTTGTTGTTGGTAGATTAATACGTAATTTGATTTAATTTATTGTTAGTGAGTTAATTTGAAATTTGTTAATTTGGGTTTGTGGACATATTGTATTTGGTGATTAATTTGGGGATATTTGGATTATATCAATTGCATATTGTTTATTTGGACTTAGGCCTATTGTTAAGTTGTCATTTGTTTGAGCTTATTGGATTGGGCTTGAGATATTATTTATCTTGACCATGTATTTTTTTTATGTGGGCTCGTTAACTGATGTGAATTTTGGGGCCCATAATGTGGGTGAGATTTGTTAGATTATTTGAATATTTGATATGGGCTTGACCAATTTGAATTGTTTAATTTGGACATGGAACAATTGTGGTGTATATTAAACTAGGCTTAGATTATAAAATATTAAATTTAGGTCTAGTAGAATTTATTTTAATTTATCCAATTTTAGGTTTGGTTGATTGTGTTTGTATTTTTGGTTATTAATTTGGATGTTTTGGGTTAAGACCTATAGTAATTTGCGCTCATTTTAATTGACAAAATTTATGGGATTAATTTGAAATTAGAATTTGGGTTTGAATATTTGTTTGGGATTTTATACATCTCTAGATATTTACATTTGTGCTATTTTGTTTTTGCATGGACCTATTCTGCAATCTTGTTGGCTTACGAATTGATGACACGTGGAGCTTGTTGTAAGTTTATTTGAGTACATATTTTATTTTCCACTTTTATTTGGTTTTATTTTAATTAGTTATTGTAAATATTTGTTTGTATATATTTATTGAGTGTATACAGAATTGAACATCGAACAAATTAGAAATTTTGTTTAAATGAGATGAAGAATTCAGTAAATATATTCTAACAAAATACTAATTTTAAAATATTCTTTTTAACAAAAGAAAATTTTTATTATTTATAAAAATTCAAAAAAATGCATTTAGAAAAATCCAAAAAAATTGTTTTTAATAGAATTCGAAAAATTGTTTTTAATGACATTGTTCAAAAATTTCTTTGTTTAATAAAAATTGTCCAAAAATTGTTTTGTAAATAAAGTTGTTCCAAAAATTAATTTTTAGTAAAATTGTCTAAAAAATATTTTTTCAAATGAATTCTTTTTCCTTAATTAAAATGGGATTAAAAGTGTTTTTCAGAAATAGAGAATTTAAATCTTTGTTTTTCTTTTTAATTAAAATTTCTTTTGCAAATAAAGTTATGTCATTTTAAATAATTTATAAAAATCACTCTTTTAAATGAAAATGAATCTAAATACTTTTGTAAATAAAATTGTAAACATTCATTATTTTCTAGTAAAAGTAAGTAAAAATAATTTTTGTCCCAAAATTGAAATTTTGTAATAAATTTTTTTGATACAATAAATGTAAATAGCTTTTTTGAAAATTGAATACAACTTAAATTGAGAAAATAAATTGAATCTTTTTTATAAGTAAATAAATGGAAATCATTAATTCAAAATCATTTTTAATAAAATCCTTTGAAATTTCTTTAAAGCTTTTTTTTTTTTTTAATATCTTTTATTTATTTAATTCAATAAATTATTTTGCATAATCCTCTTATTATTTATTTTGTGTATTTTTGTAATTAGATTTCATCATTGTTTTTGTGCATATTAATTTTCACCATGACTTGTATATTGATTATTTTTCGTGGTATCTATAATTAATTAATTAATTGTCACAATTTCCTCAATTCGTTTAGTAGAGGCCATACGTATACGGGCTTAGAGGGGTGCTACGGCTCACCACCGTACCTTCCCAATGAGTAACCTGACCCTTGGACCCAAACTCGGTTTTTCACAGACCCGTTTTTTCATTCAGGAGTCACACTTAGGGTTTTTTTTTCTTTAAAAATAAAACAAAAATAAGTGGCGACTCCAAGTCTTTTTCTAAAAATAAAATTTTCACCAAACAAAATAAAAATCGAGCTCACCATCGAGTGGGAACGCATCGAGCAAAATACGGGGTCCACAAAATGGTGACTCCGTTGGGGATTTTTAGAGGGTTAAACTTGAACTCGAGTTGAGGGGAATGTGGTGTTTGATTGGTCGATCAATGGATACCCCTCTCTATGTGTCTTGGTATGATTGGTTGTTGATTACACGTTGAGAGCTTTGATATGTTTGTCTATAATACATGTTTGGCTGTTATGTTCATTTGTGATGTTGATATGTTGATTACATCGATTGATTCTCTTACCTACTTTAGCATAGTGACTCTTCTTGTTGTATGATTATCTTGCTTTCCTGGACATGTATATTCTCATTTTTGTATATCTCATTCATCTTGGCATGATTGATTCTATTTGTTGTATATTATCTTATTTATCTCGACATATTGTCCATTCTTATTATATTCCTATCTTGCTTATCATATTCTTGCCTAGCTTGTGTGTAGACATGAGTGATATACCTGTTATTTGCATGACTGCTTGGTGCATGAATGCTATTCTTTTATGTGATGCATGTATTGCTTGTCTGTGTGGGACACACATCTATCCCCTTACCTCCAGCTCCCTAGACTTGCTCGACCTTGTTTCACTTGATCTCGTATTTGATATGAGACTTGTTACTTTGTTTGCTCTTTGACCGAGCTAGCGGTTAAGAGTAGGGTCTAGCGACGAGCTATATCAATGTTTGGGAGCATTCTGGAGGAGGTCGACATGTTAATGCTGATTGGAGTCCAATCTTTGAAGACCTGTATAGCCTAGAGCTAGGTTTCATGGATATTTGTGTGATCCGTGTGTTTCTTTTTTCTACTTTAGCTTCATAAGATTTTCGGATGCACCCACACCTCTCACTGTGCACTCTAGTTGACTATTGAGCGATGAGAGTTTGAGAGGTTTCACCATAGGAAACCCCTTGGGATGCCGAGGTCGTGCATGTGTGGAGGTAATGACCACCTTGCATGGAAGCGCCCCGTCTCTTCGAAGGCGTGCAGAGGGTTATGTACCGTCGGAGGGCATGATCGCTTCTGTTAGGGATCTTTTAAAGTCCACCCTTATCATTTTAGAACCATCTTAACCTCGTAGGTTGAGCCGTAGATCCTTCGATTAGGACTCCCTCCCTACACGTGGATGCATCTAAGGGCCTTCAGAGCCTCTTTGGTCATAGTTTGGATTCAGTATTCCCTCTTTTAGTCTCTAATTGAGGGTGCACCAAGATTAGTATGGGTTTGAGTTACAGTCGGATAACCCTTCTACACTTTGATGCTTTGCTCATTCCAGTACAAACTAACATTTCTTCCATGTTTTCACTATGCATACCATATCTCGTGCTTCATGATCTTCAGGATTGGTTCTTCATTCTTAGTGTGGATTTACCATCTTGGGTCAGAGTAGAGGGGAGTTTAGTTCATTTTTTCCGAGAGATCAGACATGGATCAACGAGTTGTCACAGTTGATTAGTTCACGACCGTCATGGCTTCTATTCGGGAGGCTTTGGCTAGTCTCATACATGAGATAGACAGTCAGCAGAGTAGACAACTTGTAGTTCAAGATGAGACGCCTTATGATTCATTGCCACCTTATTTATTACATGGTCATTCTGAGGTTGCCTCACCTGCAATAGTATAGACCATAGTCCTTGAGGATATGCATGCATGGATCTTACTGAGCAGCGTATCAGGCAGTTGAGGGTATCTGACAGTTCATCAGCTTGGGATGATCTTGATAGTATACCAGTGGCTAGTCTACCGGCCAAGTTCAGGATGCTTGACATTGAGAGGTACATGGGCGTTGGTTGTCCATGTATTCATCTTCGACTCTATAGTAATGTGATGAGGACCCATGGGTTAGACAAGTCACAGATGATCACCATGTTTCCTTTGTCTTTGAGTGGCGCAGGCTAGCATTGGTTCGCATCTTTGGAGTCCTTGCGATGTAGGACATGGGATGACCTAACTTAGGAGTTTCTGTGATAATTTTCATTTAGTATTGTCGTAGATGTGTCGAGAAGAGAGCTTGAGGGTTTCAGACAGAGATCAGATGAGTCAATTTCTTCCTTCATCTCCCACTGGTGGGGGAAGATAGCAGAGATTGTTGATGGACTATTATAGAAAGGTGACTTAGTCTTAAGGGTCATCAGAGGATTGACTAGAGATCCTAGAGAGAAGTTCAGACCCAGCTGGAGCGGACCTTATTTCATCAGGGAGTTGACCTCAGAGGGTGCTGCATGGTTGATGGATTTAGATGAAAACCAATTCTGGGAATCGACCAATGTGGATAAGCTAAAGAGGTATTATGTTTGAGACCATGGTCGTAGGATGGGTGGCCATAATTTCGGTTAGCCATATACTTTGTTATTCCCTTTTGATATATAGTTCGTTGCTAGCCCATTGAGCCTCACATGTGCATTATAGTCTTTCTTTCTTATCGTCTTGCTCACATTTTTCACACTGGGATAAAGACCCTTTAGTGTATGCATTCATTGTTTGGGAGTTCCATGAGCCTTGGACCTAGGAGCGCATTTTTCTCACTATCTTTCCTCATCACTGCATCATTGCATTCCATCGTATCTCATTGGTTGTGTTCTTCATCTCTTCTTCTTTATTCTATCTACTGTTTGTTTTGCTTCATATTCTTTCCACCTTGAGTGGTGATCCTTCTCAGTTCATTACATGGAGGGTAGTCACATCATTACTACTATCTATCCCACAGACACTGGTTCAGAGATTCTTAGTTTGAGAATGTCATCTTGTCCGAGAGAGTTTTATTACTTTAGCGCTCGAGAGCGTGTCTATCCATCATTGATATCATCTTTGGGGCTTATCTTGTTCATGTTCAGGGTGTGTACATTTGTATATATGTAAAAAAAAAATGAAAAAAATTGAAAAAAAAATGAAAAAAAAATTGAAAAAAAAAAACCGCATGTGTGTATTATTTTCTATCATTGAGTGTGTATATTGATGTTTGAGGGTCACTTGATTGAGTATGTTTGTTGATGAGAGTTCGTATGTGAGCTTTCCGAGACCCTCCATGCTTTGTATTCATTTTTATTGTATATTTTGAGAGCGAGATGAGTGACCTTCTCTTAGGAGCTCTGGGTCATTGTCCCTTCCATCATTACGTTCATTGTTGATGTGAGTTCACTCCATGTCTGATTTGAGTTGATCACTACTCCCCTTTGTGTTATTTGTTTCATCATCATCCTTGTTTTCGCTTCTGATTCATCATTTTCACTTCATGTCTTATTCTTTTCTTACAGCAACCTATCTTGGGTTTGATACTCTATTGGCATCATCATTACACATGTCACTATTAGTTCATTTTGCTTCATTTGTCTCCTCATCGACATCATATTCACGTTAGGCATCTTTAAGTCCATGGCTCACGGGATTCACTATACATGTTGCATCTCTCATATATGAGGGCATGAGTTTTTGATCATTGGGTATTTGAGCCTCGTTTTCCTTCGTTTTTATCACCCTATCACCTTGGCCTACGTTACGTCCCGTGTCTTAAGACCACCCCGAGGCTATGGGATCAGATGTCGTCTTCAACAGCCTCTACTTGGACAGGTGTTTGAGATCTGGTTGATATTTAGATATCGTCATGCTTCTTCTTCTAGGAGTCGCCTCTTTGATGTTTAGATCTGATTCAATTGTGTTTGGATTACGGAGATCGCCCATTTGATGATGGATAATTTCATGTCACTCGATTTCTGACCTATCGTACATCTGGTGCCATACTGGGGTATATTTCCATTTTGGATGAGAGTTATAGATCTTCATGGAGCTGTGTGATCACCCCCACTTACGGGATGTGCATCGAGACAATGACCTATTCGCTATTTTTATGATGATTCTTCAGTGGAGCATCCCGGGAGCCATCCAGCTAAGTCTGCACTTCTCGGCACTTAGATGCCATCATGCTTCTTCATCCGAGAGATACATCTTGGATCTGTGGGTATGATTCAGTTATGGATTCGGGTGACCAGTGATTCATGCCCAATTGGTGTATCAACTGATTCATGTCCAGCTGGTGCTCCTTGATGGAGGGAGTAATCAACAAAATTTATAACCTATTACACCATGAACTAGGGTAGCAAAGAAAAAGCTACTATAGCATAGTGGCTCTAGGATCGTTCATTGGGAAGGGTTTTCAAACTGAAAATGATACCAATTCAAAGTGAATTGGTGCTGTTTCATTTCAAGGTTAACTTAAGAAATAAAACACAAATTTTGGTTGGAAAAGGTATAGATTTAGACTAACGGCACAACAAGTAATGGAAATTACTTATGAAGAAAAACATTCCTTGGAGATTTAGGTTCACAGGGGAGGTTCCTCATGCAAAAAACATAGCTTCGGTCAGTTGGTTCATTTCCTCGCATTAGAGAATTAACATAAAGTCAATTCTCTAACCGGTGCTGTACAAAAGCATCCCTTAATTGGATTTCAGCTCTAATTCTCTCTCACTGATGCAACTTGCAATGGCTCGAGCCTCTCACTTAGCCTTTACCATTCAAGGTGATCTTTAACCTTGGACTTCCTTTCTCAAGCTCGCAAGAGATAACTAATGGATGTCTCCTTAGAGTCCAAAAGCTTACCAAGTGTTGGCAATTCTAGAAAATCCTACCCTTAAGTCACCTCCCAAAGGCTCGCAAGGGGTAAACTAGTGCATCTCCATGGATAGAGATCACTTGCCTTACCAAGTGTTGGCCCAGGTGATTTAAAGGCGTTTTAAGTTAACTAAAAAGATAAAAACCATTCACGGGACACACTTTCTCTTCATTCATAGCTGAAACCACAAAGCTACTAATTCTTACACTTGGAACCTTTCCTGGCAACCTTAGCTCCAAGGAACTAAAGGTTTAGTTACTCATTCTCTGGGGAAACTTCCTCATATAGTGCATAACTTAGTAAATGAAAAATACAATCAAAGTGAGAAGGTAAGGTAGAGCTCAAGCTCTGTATTTTACTTTCTTTTCAACTTTTACAAAGGGTTCATCACCCTGAGAATAGGCTCCCTGGGCTCTATTTATATGAATATTACATTAATAGTTATTACATGGATATTTAGCCTTTTTCCTAACTTAAAAGCTAAGGAATCCTATAATTGGTGGCTTACAAGGAGAGTTTGGGGATTTAAACAACAAAAATCTAAAGAAAAATATCTCAAAGTGTCGGTCGCAAATATCGGGAAGCACTAAGGACCATTTCGCAGGTGAAAACGTGGTTTGCGAAATTTCGCAGATGCATAAAAAGGGCTGCGAAATCACTTCGTAGCAAAAGGCTGATTCCGCAGCGCTGCGAAGTGGGCTTTCAGCTTGCGGTGTTCGGCTTCCAACGTGTCGT